>NW_016925823.1:0-888 GCF_001483705.2 Eufriesea mexicana
ACTACAACACATTATAGTGCATAAATATACCTTATAGCAGAGTATAGCACAATAGTCGGAAATACCCAAGCCTTACCTGACATAACCTGACTATAAAAAACGTGGACTAACTAATCATAACGTGACGAGGCCATTATTGCTGTCCTCAGTGCCGAGCAGAACACACCAGAGCACAGTAGAGCGCAGAAATCCAACGAACAGCAGTGAAGTGGATAGCACAATAGTTGAAGACGTCGTAACCAAACCTTGCCCGACCTAGCCTGGCCAAACGTAACCTGACACAATCTATCGTGCCACGACTATTGCTGGCCACAACAGGGTCAAGCTGGTTACAGTAGAGCAATGTAGAGCCTAGAAGTCCTCCGAATAGCGGTTTATAGCAAAAAAAAGTCAAAGCTACCCTATCCTGCCTTGTCCAAACGTAATATAACCGAACGTAGCATAGCTGAACCTAACGTGCCGAGAACACTATTGTCGGCCTCCCCAGTGCCAAGCGGAACATGCCGGAGCACAGTAGAGCGCAGAAATCCAACGTACAGCAATGTAAGTCACGAAACTCTCTGCTACGATAACCTAACCGAAACTAACATAACGTAACTGAACGTAGACTAACTCTACCTATCGTGCCGAGTCCACCATTAGTGGCCGCCCTATAGCCAAGCGGAGTATATTAGAGCACAGTAGAGCTCAGAAATCCGCCGTATAACTGTGTACAGCGCAAAAGTTAGATCTATCCGGGCCTGACATAACCAAACGTAACATAAACAAACGTAACGAACCGCAACCTAACGTGCTGAGACCACTATGGCTGGCCCCCGCAGAGGTAAGCAGAAAATACTAGAGAACTGTAGATCGTAGAAATCGACCGCATTGCAGTGTAAAACACAA
>NW_016925824.1:0-222 GCF_001483705.2 Eufriesea mexicana
TGAATTTTCCAGCCTGATTTTTTTGCACTGGAATGGCCATAGCACGCCAATAGAATATTTCCTCCTGATTTATGCAAGGAGCATAGCTCACCACGATATTATCCGAAAATGTAAATAAAATTGTATCTTCCTGCCAGATTATATAGCACTGCAATGGCAATTGCATGCCAATAGGATCTTTACATCTTACTTATGCAAGAAAGTCAGCTCAACACGATATTG
>NW_016925825.1:0-1039 GCF_001483705.2 Eufriesea mexicana
TTCCAACATATTCATGAGATAAAGTTTGCACATCACGATATTTGTCGAAAATGCCAATAAAATAGACATTTCATGTATGGTTCTATTGCATTGCAGTGGCACAGCACGTCAAAAGTATCTTTCCTCCTTATTCGTGCAAGATAGCCTGCTCACAAAGATATTAGTAGAAATTGTAAATAAAATTGAACTTTCCAGTCTGATTTTATAGCAATGCATTGTATATATCACGCCAATAGAATTTATCCGCCGTACTTATCCGAGGAAGCTTGTTCACCACGATATTAGTCGAAAATGTATATAAAATTGATCTTTCAGGTCAGACTCTATTGCATATCAATTGCTATAGCACGCCAATAGAATCTATCCTCCGTATTTATGCGAGGAAGTTTGTTCACCGCGATATTAGTCGGAAATGTTAATAGAATTCAACATTCCATTCAGATTCTATCGCATTGCAATGGCTACAGCTCGCCAAAAGGACCGTTCCTCCTTATTTGTGCAAGAAAGGTTGCTCTCAGCGATATTAGTCGAGGAGGTTAATGAAATTGGTATAATCAGTCAGTCTCTATTGCATTGCAATTGTTATAGCAAGCCATTAGTATCTTTCGTACTAATTCATGCAAGAAAGTTTGCTCACCATGGTATTATTCGAAAATGTCATCAAAATTGAACTTTCCAGTCAGACTCTATTGCATTAAAATGGCTATAGCACGCCACTAGAATTTATCCTACTTATTTACGCGAACACGCTCGTTCACCGCGATATTGGTCGAATATGTCAATAAAATTGCACTATCCAGACCGACCCTATTGCACAGCTATGTCTATAGCACGCCAATAGGATATTTCCTCCTTATTTATGCGAGAAAGTTTGCTCACCACGATATAATCCGAAATTGTCAACAAAATTAAGCTGTCCAGACAGATTGTATAGATTGCAATGGATATAGCACGCCAATAGAATCTATCCGCCCTATTTATGCCATAAAGTTTGTTCACCACAATATTAGTCGAAAATGATAATAAAATTCAACATTCC
>NW_016925826.1:0-622 GCF_001483705.2 Eufriesea mexicana
CGTAACCTTTTCAACCTAACACGCCGAGACCACTATTGCTCTTCTCCCCAGAGCCAATCAGGGGAGACGAGAACACAGCAGAGCGCAAAATTCCGCGGATAGCAGTGTATAGCACAAAGGTCTAAACCAACCTAACCCAATCTGACCGAATGTAACATAACCGAACGTAGCACAACACAACCAAGCGTGCAGAGAACACTATTGCTGGCATCCGCAGAGCCAAGCAGAATATACTACAGCACGGCTGTGCGCAGAAATCCAGCGCGCTAATGTGTTTTGCACAAAGAACAATCATATCAATGCCTAACCTGACCGTAAGTAACCATACGGAACGTAGTGTACCTCAACATAACGTGATGAGACCAATACTGCTGCACTCCTCAGAGGCAAGCGGAACATACTGCATCTCTGCAGAATGCAGAAACACACCGAATAGCAATATATAACGCAAAAGGCAAGACTATCGTGTCCTAGCGTAACCAAGCAGTAGAGCGCAGAAATCTACTGAATAGCAGCGTATAACCCAGAAGTGAAAGCCATCTTAACCAAACGTAGCGTTACCTAGCATAACCAAACGTAACCTAACTCTACCAATAATGCCACGACACTTATTGCTGGCTTC
>NW_016925827.1:0-2633 GCF_001483705.2 Eufriesea mexicana
GCTTAGGCTTTTCCGATACACACTGTTATTCCATGGAATTCTGCGTTCTACTTTCTACTAATATGTTCCGATTGGCTCTGTGGATACCGGCAATCGTGGTCTCGGCACATTACGTTGAGATCGGCTACGTTCGTCTAGGTTAGGTTAAGCCAAGTTTGGTTAGAGTAGATTCCACTTTTGTGCTGTAGACAGTAATTCGGTGGCGTCCTGCGATCCACATTGCTCTAATATGCTCTGCTTGGCCCTGGGTGTGACTGCAACAGTAGTCTCGGCGCGTTATGTTGAGCTAGGCTACGTTATGTTATGTTATGTTTGGTTAGGTTCGGATAGGAAAGCTTTGACTTTGGTACTGTACGCTGCTATACGGTGAATCTTTGCCCTCTACTGGGCTCAAATAGGCTCTGCTCGGCACGGGGGAGGCCAGGAAAAGCGGTGCCGGCACGTTAGTTTGAGCCATCCTACGTTGGGTTGGGATACGTTAGTTCCGGTTATGTCTGGATAGCTTTGGCTTTCGTGTTATACACTGCTCTTCGGTCGACTCCTGTGCTCTACATTGCTGTACTGTAATCTGTTAGACTCTCGGGTGGCCAGCAGTAGTGGTCGCCGCACGTAGGTGGTGTTAGGTTGCGTTCGGCTATTTTAAGATTGGCTATGTTAGGGTAGCATGGCTATGACTTTTGTGCTATATAATGTTATTCGGTAGATCCCTGCGATCTACATTTCACCACTATGCTGTGCTCGACCATCGGGAGGGCAGCAGCAGTGTTCGCCGCACGTTTTGTTGAGTTCGGTTACGTTCGGTTAGGCTAGGTTACGTTGTGTCACGTTAGGATGGTTTTGACTTTTGTGCTACTCACTGCTATCATAAGCAATTCTGCGTTTTTCTGTGCGCTTTCGCACAGTGCTTGTATCTGTGGACGCCATGGATAGTGCTCTCGGCACGTCAGGTTGAGTTATGTTAGGTTCGGTTTGATTACGTTCGGTTAGGTTAGCATTCGATACCTTTGACTTTTGTTCTATACAGTGCTATTCTATGGATCTGCCATCCACCGTGCTCTACCATATATTGCTTGTGTCTGGGGAAGCCAGCAACAGTGGTCTCGGCAGGTTTGGTTGAGATGGTCAACGTTCGCTCATGTTACGCTTGGTTAGGATAGGACAGGATAGCTTAGACTCTTGCGCTATGCACTGCTATTCGGGAGACTTTTGCGCTCTACATTGCTCCACCATGCCCTGCTCCACTGTCGGGAGGCCAGGAATAGTGATGGCCCCACGTTATGTTTATTTAGATTGCGTTTCTTTTGGTTAGGGTACGAGGTGATGTGTTAGCATAGCCTTGACTTTTGCGTTATACTCTGCTATTCGGACTATTTCTGTGTTCTACGTCGCTCTTCTATGCTCTGCTTAGCTTTCCCGAGGCCAGCAATAGGAGTCGTGGCGCGTCAGTTTGTGTTACGATACGTCTGCTTATGCTAGGTTTGGTTAGGTTAGGCTAGGGTAGCTTTGACATTTGTGCCATAAACTGCACTGCCGTGGATACCTACGCCCTGCTGTGCTTTAATGTGCTACGCTTGGCTTTTGGGAGGACAAAAATAGCGGTACCTGCGCGTTACTTTAAGTTAGGATACGTTCGGCTTTCTTTCGATTGGTTAATTTAGGAAATGACCGCTTTAACTTTTGCTCTGTACTCTGCTCTTCGGCGGACTGCTGCGCTCTAGAGCGCTCTAATATCTTCCGCTTGTCTCTGGGGACACCGGCGATAATATACGTGGCACGTTTGTATGAGATAGTTCCCGTTCGCTTTGGTTAGGTTGGGAAAAGTTTTGTCAATATGGGTTTGGCTTTTTGTGCTATTCACTGCTATTCTGTGCATTCATGACTTCAACTGAGCTCCAGTGCATTCTGTTTAGCTATGCGGAGGCCATCTATTGTGATGTCGGCAGGTTAGTCTGAGATAGGAGGCGTTTGGTTGTGTTACGTCTAGATAGGTTTGGATGGAATAGCTTAGACTTTTAATCCGCGCACTGGTATTCGATGCATTTCTGTGCTATACATTGCTCCACTATCCTCTGATCGGCTCGCGAGAAGCCAGAAATGGTGGTAGCGGCAAGATGGTTTGTGGTATGTCACGTTCTGCTAGGTTAGGATAAGTTGTGTTTGGTTAAAATAGCTTTGACTATTGCGCTACACACTGCTGTTCTATGGACTTCTGCCCACCTCTGTGCGCTATCGCACCCCGCTTGTCTCTGTGAAGCCAGGAATTGTGCTCCCGGAACGTTAGGATGAGTTATGATACATTCAATTATGTTAGGTTTGGCTAGGCTTTGTTAGGGTGGCTTCGACTTCTGTGTTATACACTTGTATGCGGGCGATTTCAGCGTTCTTCATTGCTTCGCTAAACTACGCTCAGCTCTCGTGTTGCCAGAATTAGCGGTCGTGGAGCTTCAGTATGGGATACGTTACGTCTGCCTTTGCTAGGTTCTGGCAGATTAGGATAGCATAGCACCTACTTTTGAATCATACGCTGGTAATCGGTCGATCTCTGCGGACCACTGTGATTTAATATATTCTGCTTGGCTCTAGGGAGGTCAGCAATAGTGGCCTGGGCACGTTAGTTTGAGTTAGGATACGTT
>NW_016925828.1:0-5530 GCF_001483705.2 Eufriesea mexicana
TGTTAGGTTAGGATAGCTTCGAGTTTTGTGCTACACACTGCTATCCTTCGGACTTCTGCGCTCGACTGTGGTCTAATTTGTTCTGCTTTGCTCTGTGAGCTCAATAACTGTGGTCTAGGCACGTTAGTTTGCGATACGATACGTTTTGTTATGTTACACTAGGGTAGCTTCGACTTTTGTGTTCTATAAACTGCTATTCGGTGGATTTCTGCGCTCTGAGTTGCTCTTATATGCTCTGCTTGTCTCTGGTTAGCCTGCAATGGTAGTCCCGGCACGTTATGTTGTGTTAGGTTACGTTTGGTTACGCAACGTTTGGCCAGATTTGGGCAGGATAACTTTGACTTTTGTGCTATACACTGCTACTCGCACGATGTCCGCGCTCTGTATTGCTCTACTAGCGGCAGCTCGACTCTCGGGAGGCCAGCAATTGTTTTCGCGGCAGGTTAGATTTTGTTACAATGCGATCGGCTTGGTTAGTGTACGTTGCGGTACACTAGGATAGCTTCGACTTTCTTGTTGTGAACTATTATTAGGTGGAATCCAACGCTCTTCTGTGTTCTACTATGCTTTGCCCGAATCTGGGGACCCCAGCAATAGTTGTCGCGGCACGTTATTTTGAATTATAATACGTTCGGTTAGGTTACGTTTGGTTAGGTTAGTACGTGATACCCTTGACTGCTGTGCTATACAGTGCTATTCGGGGTATTTTTGAGCTCTACTGTGCAATAGTATGCTCTGCTTTGCTCTGGGGATGTCAAAAACAGAGGTATATGCTCGTTGGGTTGAGTTGGGTTACGTTCGGTTTTAATATCTTCGGTTATGTTAGGCCAGGGTAGTTATTACTCTTGTGCTGTACAAGGCCATTCGGTGGGTTTCTGTGCTCTACCTTGATCTAATGGTCCATGCTTTGCTCTGCGAATTCCAGAAATAGTGGCCTCGGCGCGTTAGGTATAGTCACTCTAAGTTCGGATATGTTAGGATCGGCAGGGCTAGGTTAGCGTATGTTTGACTTTTCTGCTATACTTTGCTGTTTGGCTGTGTTCTGCGCTCTACTGGTCTCTACCAGACTCTGCTCGACACTGGGCAGGCCAGCAATGGTGGTCGTGACACGACGGACCTTGCTAGCCTACGGTTGGTAATGTTGCGTCTTGTTAGGTTAGGACAGGATAGCAGCGTCTTTTGTGCTATACACCAATATTCGGAGGATTACCACGCTCTACATTGCTCCACTGTACTCTGCTCGCCTCGGGGTCGGACTGTAATAGTGTTCTCGGTACGTTAGGCTGAGCTAGGCTACGTTCGGTTAGGATATATAAGCATAGGTTAGGTACGGATAGCTTCGACTTTCGCCGTATAAACCGTTTTTTGGCTGTCGCCTGTGATATACTGTGCTCTAGTATGTTCTGCTTGGCACTGGGGAGGCCAACAATAGTGGTCTCGGCACGTAACGATGAGTCAGGCTACGTTCGGTTAGGTTGAGCTAGGCTACGTTTGGTAAGCATAGCTCTATCTCTTGCGCTGTACACTGCTTATCGGTGGATTTCTGCGCTCTACTGCGCTCCAGTACGTCCTGCTAGGCTCTCGGGGGGGGGGGGGGGGGAACAAGGATAACTGTGTCAGCACGTTAGGTTGAGTCAGGCAATGTATGGCTATGTCCTGTTGGCTTGGGTTAGGCACGGGTAGCTTTCACTTTTCCGATATACACAGCGGTTATAAGGATTTCCGCGTTCTACTTTCCACTAATGTGCTCCGCTTGAATATGGGTAGGCCAGCAATAGTGGTCGCGCCACGTTATGTTGAGATAGGTTACGCTTGTTTATGTTACGTTTGGTATTTTACGAGATGGTAGCTGCGACTTTAGTGCCATGGTACGCAATTGGATGGACTTCTGTTCCCTACAGTGCTTCAATATTTTCAGCTTGCATTTGGGAAGGCCTACAATAGTGGACTCGGCAGGTTATCTTGTGTCAGGTTACTTACGGTTATGTTGGCTTTCGCTGAGCTTGGTCGGGATATATTTAACTCTCGCGCTGTACACTGCTATTGGGTGGGTTTCTGCTTTCTACTATGCTCTATTACGTCCTGCTTGGCTCTGAGGAGAGCGACAATAGCGGTCACGGCACGTTAGGTTGAGTCAGGTTATGTTTGGTTATGTTCCGTTGATTTGGGTTAGGCTTGGGTAGCTTTGACTTTTCTGATATACACAGCGATTATATGGATTTCTGCGTTCTACTCTCCACTAACGTGTTACGCTTGACTCTGGAGAGGCCAGCAATAGTGGTCGCATAATGTTAGGTTGAGTTGGGTTATGCATGTCTATGTTACTGTTGGCTTGGTTAGGAGAGCATGGCTTTAACTTTGGAGCTATAGTCTGCTATTAGGTGTATATCTGCGCCCTACAGTGCTCTAATATTTTCAGGTTGGCTCTGGAGGTGCCAGCAATAGTGGTCTCGGCCCGCCGCGATGAGTCAGGTTACGTACGGCTACGTTTGGTCAGGACAGATCTAACTTTTGTGCTGTACGCTGCTATTCGGTGGATTTCCGCGACCTACTGCACTCTTGTGTGTACTGATTGGCTCTGTGGAGGTTAGTAGTACTGGTCGCGGCACGATATGTTAAGTCAGGCTCTGTTTGGTTATGTTCTGTATGTTTGGCATAGGCTTGGGCAGATTCGATTCTTCTGATTTACACTGGGACTATATGGGTTTCTGTGTTCTGCTCTCCACTAACGTGTGCCGCTTGACACTGGGCAAGCTATCCTAGCTTTGTCTTCTGTGCTATAGTCTGCATTTAGGTGGATTTCTGCGCCATAGAGTGCTCGAATGCATTCGGCTTGGCTATGAGAAGGCCAAGAGGAGTGCCCTCGCAACGTAACGTCGGATCAGGTTACATTCGGCCAGGTTGGTTCCGGTGATGTATGGACAGGATTGCTCTAACTTTTGTGCCGAACACTGCTATTCGGTGGAACTCTGCGCTCTACTCTGCTCTCATGTGCCCTGCTTGGCTCTGGGAATGGCAGCAATAGAGATCTCATCACGTTAGGTTGAGTTAGGCTTTGCTTTGTTACGTTCTGTTGGTTTGGGTTGGGTTTGGGTAGCTTTGACATTACTGACGTATACTGCGGTTCTATGGATTTCTGCGTTCTACTCTCCGGTAATGTTTTCCGCTGGAGTCTGCACAGGCCAGCAATACTGGTGGCGACACGTTAGGCTGAGTTAGGTTACGTCTGGTTGTGTTACGGTTGGCTAGATTACGAGAGGGTAGCTTTGCCTATAGAGTCATAGACTGCTATTAGGTATATTTCTGCTCCCTAAAGACCTTTAATATTTTCAGCTTGGCTCTGGGATTGCTAGCAACAGTGGTCTCTGCACGTTATATGGAATCAGGTTACGTACGTTTAGGCTGGGATAGGCTCTGTTTAGTCAGGATAGCTTTAGTTTTTGTGATGTATACTGATATTCGATGGACTTCTGCGCTTTACTGTGCTCTAGTACGTCCTGCTTGGCTGTGGAGAAGGCAGCGACAGCGGTCTAGGGACGTCAGGCTTAGCTAGGCAATGTTTGGGTATGCCCTGTTTGTTTCGGTTAGGCTTGAGTAACCTAAACTTTTCTGATATACACCGCGATTCTATGGATTTCTGCGATGTACACGCCACTAGCGTGCTCTGCTTGGTTCTGTGGAGGCCAGCAGTAGTTGTCGCGGCCGGTGAGGGCGAGTATGGTTACGTTACATTAGGTTGGTTTATGCTAAACTTGGTCGGTATAGCTTTTACTTTTGTACTGTGCACTTCTATTCGTTTGATTTCTGCGCCCTGTTGCGCTCTAGAATATCCTGCTTGGCTCTGGGGAGGCCAGAATCCGTGGTCGCGGCACGTCATAGTATGTTAAGGTACGTTCGGTCTTGTCACGGTTCTGTATGCTAGGAGAGGATAGCTTCGCCTTTAGTGCTGTATTCTGCTATTATGTGGATTAGATAGTGGCATAGAGTGCTCTAATACTTTCAGCTTGGCTCTGGCAAGGCCAACAATAGTGATCTGGGAACGTTATGATAAGTCAGACTAAGTTCGGTTACGTTTGGTTAGGCTACATTTGGTAAGCGTAGCTCTAACTTTTGTGCTGTCTGCTGCTATTCGTTTGACTTCTGCGCTCTACTGTGCTCTAGTATGTCCTGCTTGGCTCTCGAAACTGCAGCAATAGACGTCTCGGCCCGTTGGGATTATTCATGATACGATTGGTTACGATATGTAGATTTGGGTTAGGTCTGGGTAGCTTTGACTATTCCGAAATGCACTGCGATTATATCGATTTCTGCGTACTACTCTCGACTATCGTGTTCCGCTTGACTATGGGGAGGCCATCAATAGTGGTCGCCGTACGTTGGGATGAGTTACGTTACGTTCGTTTGTGCTACGTTTGGTTAGGTTAGGAGAGGATATCTACGACTTTAGTGCTATCGTCTGCTATTAGGTGGATTTCTGCGTCCTACAGTGCTGTAATATTTTCAGCTTGGCTCTGGGAAGGCCAGCAACAGTGGTCTCGGCACGTTTTGCTGAGTCAGGTTACGTTCGGTTAGGTTGGTTTATGCTTTGTTTGGTCGGGATTGCTATAACTTTTGGGCTCTTCCCTGCTATTCGGTGGACTTCTCCGCTCTACTGCGCTTTAAAATGTCCTGCTCGGCTCTTGGGTGGCAAGTAATAGTGGTCTCGGCGCGTTGGGTTAGTTTTATTACGTCTCGTTGCGGTAGGTTATGATGGCATGGTTAGAATTTTTGGAATTCAGTGCTGTACACTGCTCTCCGGTGTATGTCTGAGCGCAAGATTGCTCTACTATATGCTGCTAGGCTCTGGGGATGCCAGCAGCAGTGGTCGCGGCTTTACCTTCAGCTACGCTACTCTTGGTTATGTCACGTTATATCAGGTTAGGTTCGGATATCTTCGACTTTTGTGCTGTACACTACCATTCGGTGGATTTTTGCGCTCTACACTTCTCTAATATGCTCTTCTCGATTCTGGGTACGCGAGCAACAACGGCCGTGGCACGTTAAGATGAGGAATGTTACGATTCGTTAAGTTATGTTAGGCTATGTTTTGTTAGGACAGCATTGGCGTTCGTGCTATACACTCTTATTCATTGGATATCTGTGATTTGCTGTGCTGTACTGTATTCTGCGTGGCTCTGGGGTGTCCAGGAATAGTTGTTTCGACGGCACGTTAGGCTGGGCTATGTTACGTTTCGTTAGGTTAGGTAATGTCATGCTTGGTCTGGTTATGATTGACTTTCGTGCTACACACCGATGTTCGGTGGATTTCTGCGCTCTAATGTGCTATAATATGCTCTGTTTGGCTCTGGGGTGGCCAGAAATTGTGGTCCCATCTCGTTAGATTTAGTGAGATTACTTTTCGTTCGTTTAGGATCGGATGGATCGCTTTGGATTTCTTCCACATTTGTGCTGTACATTGCTATTTGGTGAACTTCTGTGCTCTATATTGCTCTACCGTAACCTGCACGACTCTGGGGTCGAGCAATAGTGG
>NW_016925829.1:0-368 GCF_001483705.2 Eufriesea mexicana
CCTGACATGACCTGGGCTGACCTGACCTGACCTGACATGACTTGACCTGACCTGACCAGAACTTACCAGACCTGACGAGACCCGACCTTGCCTGGCCTGACCTGTCCTGATGTGACCTGACATGACATGATCTGATCTGAAGCGAACTGACCTGAACTGACCTGATCTGACCAGACATGATCTGTCCTGTCCTGACCTTACCGGACCTGACCTGAACTGACCTGACCTTACCTGACCTGACCTATCCTGACCTGACCTGACCTCGGATGACCTTACCTGACTGATCTGACCTGACCTGACCTGACCTGACCTGACCATATATGATCTGGCCTGACCTGGCCTGACCTGAACTGACCTGAACTGACCTG
>NW_016925830.1:0-2982 GCF_001483705.2 Eufriesea mexicana
GATGTATGGATGGGTGGATGCATGATGGATGGGTGTATGGAAAGATGTATGTATGCATGGATGAATGGTTGCATGCATGGATGGATGAATGAATCGATTGAGGTATGGATGGACGGATGTACGTATGTATGAATGTATGGATGTGTATATGTACGGATGTATGGATTGATGGATGCATGGATGGATGGAGGTATGGATGGATCGATTTATGGATGTATGGATGTATGGATGGATAGATGTATGGATGTATCGATGTATGGATGTTTGTATGTGTGATTGTACGAATGTATGAATGTACGTATGTATTTATTTATGGATCTATATATGTATGGATGTATGGATGGCTGGATGTATGGGTTGATGTATGTAAGGACGGATGGATGTATGGATATATGTATGGATGTATGTATGGATGTATGTATGGTTGGATGGATGTATGGATGGATGGATTTATGGATGTGTGGATGTATGATTGTATGGATGGATGTATGGATGTACGTACGATTGTCTGTATGTATATATCTATGGATGTATGAATGGACTTGTGTATGGATGTATCTATGGATGTACGGATGGATATATGTATGGTTGTGTGTATGAGTTTATATATAGATGTAGTTAAAGATATATGTATGGATGTATGTATGGTTGTATGGATGGACGGATGGATGAATGATTGGATGGATGTATGGATGGATGGATGTATCGAATGATGGACGTACGAGTGGATGCATTTATGGAAGTATGTATGGGGGGGATGTATGGATGAATGTATGTATGGATGGATGGATGTATGGTTGGATGTATCTATGGATGGTTGGATGGGTGGATGTATGTATGGATGTATGCATGGATGTACGTATGGATGCATTTACGGATGTTTCTATAGATGTAGGTATGGATGAGTGTATGGGTGATTGCATGGATGTATGGATGTATGTATGGACGTATGTATGGTTGTACGTATGAATGTATGGTTGCATGGATGGATGGATTTGTGGATGTATGGGTGTGTGGATGTACTGATGTATGGATGGATGGATGTATGTCTGGATAGCTGTATGGACGGATGGATGTATTAACGTATGGACGCTTGTATGTATGGATGTATGAACGTACGGCCGTATTTGCGTTATGGATGTGCGGATGTATGTATGCACGGATGTATGGAAGTAAGAATATATGGATGTACGGAGGCATGGATGTGTGGATGTGTAGGATGGGTGAATGGACGGAAGAATGGATGTCTGTATGGATGCTTGTATGGATGATTGTATGGATGTATGCATGGATGTATGCATGGATGTATGGATGGATGTACGGATGTATGGATGTATGGATGGATGTATGGATGTATGGATGAATGTACGTATGGATGTACGAATGTGTGGATGTTCGAACGTATGGTTGTACGGACGTATGGATGTATGAATTTATATCTGTATGGATGTATGGGTGGATGGATGTATGAGTGGATGGATGTATGAATGGATGAATGCATGGATGTATGTATGGATGCACTTACGGATGTACCTATGGATGTCTGTATGGATGAGTGTATGGGGGTATGCATGGATGTATGGATGTACGTATGGATGGATGAGTGCATGGATGGACGGATTTATGGATGTATGGGTGTGTGGATTTATGGACGTATGTTTGGATGAATGTATTGGTGTATGTATGGATGTATGTTTTTATGTCTGTATGGATGCATGTATGGAAATGTATGGATGAATGTATTGGTGTATGTATGGATGTATGTTTTTATGTCTGTATGGATGCATGTATGGATGGATGTGTGGGTGTATGGATGTATGGATGGATGGATGTATGGGAGGATAGATGTATGGATCGATGGATGTATGGATGGGTGGTTGTATGGCTGGATGGATGTATGGAAGAATTGGTGTATAGGTGGATGATTGTATGGGCTGATGGCCGTTATGGATGGATGGTTGTATGGATGGATTGAGGTATGGATGGACGGATAAACGGATGAATGTATGTACGGATGAATGGTTGTATGGATAGATTGAGGTATGGACGGTTGGATGTATGTATGGATGGATGTATGGATATACGTATGGATGGATGTATATATGTATGGATGTATGTATTGATGCCTGTATGGATGCATGTATGGATTGATGGATGAGTGGATGGATGTATGTATGAATGGATGGATGGATGGATCTATGTAAGTATGAATGGTTGGATGGATGGATGGATGTATGGATGGATTGAGGTATGGATGAACGGATGAACGGATGTATGGATGCACGGATGTATGAATGTATATATGTATGGATGTATGGATGGATGGATGTTACGAATGATGGGCGTACGAGTGGATGCATTTATGGATGTACGGATGTGGGGATGTATGGATGAATGTATCATGGATACATTTACGGATGTATCTATGGATGTATGTATGGTTGAGTGTATGGGTGTATGGACGAATGTATGGATGTATGCATGGATGTATGCATGGATGAATGCATGGGTGTATGTATGGATGTTCGAATGGAAGTATGCATGGATGTATGTATGGATGTATGAAAGTATGTATCCATGGATGTATGTATGGAAGAATGTATTGGTGTATGTAAGGACGTATGTATTGATGTCTCTATGGAAGCATGGATGGATGGGTGGGTGGGTGGATGGATGGATGGACGAACGGATGTATGGATGGATTGAGGTATGGATGCATGGATGTATGTATGGATGGATGAATGGATGTATGAATGGCTGGATGTATAAATGTATGGATGTATGGATTGATGGATGTATGGATGGACGGAGGTATGGATGGATGGATGTATCGAACGATAGACGTACGAATGGAAGGATTTATGGATGTATGGCTGTGTGGACGTGTCCATGTATGGATGGATGGATGTATGGGCGGAGAGATGTATGTATCAATGGATGTATGAATGGGTGGTGGAATGGCAGGATGAATGTACGGATGAA
>NW_016925831.1:0-1032 GCF_001483705.2 Eufriesea mexicana
GCGATACTATGGATTTCAGCGCCCTTCTCTCCTCTAATATATTCTGCGTGGCCCTAGTGTGTCAAACAGGAGTGGTCGCGGCACGATACGTTGAGGAAGGTTACGTTTGCATTGGTTAGGTTACGATGGGTTAGGCTGCGATAGCTCTGACTTTTGTGCTACGCACTGCAATTCTACTAACTTCTGCGCCCTGCTGTCCGCTAACACAACCTGCTTGTCCACGTGGACATCAAGAATTGTGGCCGCGGTACGTTAGGTTGCGTTGTGTTACGTTTGGTTAGGTAAGTTTCTGCTGGATTAGTTAGGGATGGCTATGACTTTTGTCTATAAGCTGCTATGCGGTCGATTCCAGAGCTCTACTCTTATCTAATGTACCCTGCTCTGATCAGGGAGTACTTGAAATTGCGGCCGCGGCGCATTAGTATGTATTATGTTAAGTTTGGTTAGGTTAGGTTTGTATGAGTTAGGTAAGTATATCTTTGACTTTCGTGCTATACACTGCCATTCCAGGTACCTCTGCGCTCTGCTCTCCTCTAGTATCACCTGCTTGGCTGCGGGGAGGCCAAAAATACTGGTAGCTGCCCGCTTGGTTGTGTTTAGGTACGTTTGGTTGGGTTAGGTTTGGCTTGGATTGGCTAGGAAAGCTTTGACATATGCGTTCAGCACTGACGTCCTGCGGGCCCCTATCCTCTACTGCGTTCTATCATATCCTGCATGTCTCTGGGGAAGCCAGCAATAGTGGTCACGGCAAGTTAGGTTTAGCTACTCTACGCCCGGCAAGGTTAGGTTAGGTGTGGTTAGGACGGGATATCTTCGACTTTTGTGCTGTACATAGCAATTTGGTGACTTTCTGCGCTCTACTGTGCTCCAGTATAATCTGCTCGACTCCGTGGAGGCCAGCAATAGAGGTCTTGGCACGTCAGGCATAAGTCTTGGCACGTCAGGCATTCTTATTCGACGTTCTGTTACGCTAACTTAGGCCAGGTTAGGGTAGGGTATCTTTGACTTTTGCGCTGTACACTGCTATTGGTG
>NW_016925832.1:0-4713 GCF_001483705.2 Eufriesea mexicana
AATTCGAAGTTATCGAAACCTAACCAGAGCTAGCGTAGCCTACCCAAACGTATCCTATCTCAGTCTCAGTCGTGCCGAGACCACTATTACTGACTTCCCCACAGGTAACACGGTATTGCTGGCCTCTCCAGAGCTAAGCAGAATATGACAGAGTACAGCAGAGCGCGGAAAGCCTTCATAGAGCAGAGAATAGCACACACGTCAGAGATTTCCAAACCTTACATGACCTAATATGTCCAAACCGAATGTAGTCTAACCAAACGTAACGAGACGAGACCATTATTGCGTCCTCATGGACAAGCAGAGCATAGCACAGCACAACAGACCGCAGAAATCGACAGAAAGGCTGTGTATAGCACGGAAGCCATAGCTATGCAAACCTAACCGAAACCAACATAGCCTAACCATAATTAGCATAAATCAACCTAACTTGCCGAGACCACTATCGCTGGCATCCTCAGTGCCAAGCAGAGCATACAAGAGCACAGTGTGGCGCAGATGCTCACAGAATGGCAGCATATAGCATTAAAGTCAATGCTTCCCTCTAATACCGTAACAAAACGTGGCAACCAAACGTAGCATAAATCATACTAACACGCCGGGACCAATCTTACTGTCCTCCCCAGAGTCGAGCAGAGTATAGTAGAGCAACGTAGAGGGTAGAAATACGACGAAGAGCTGTGTGTGGCGCAATATTCGGGGGTAACTTGGCCATATCTAACCAAACCTATCATAACCAAAGTGACATAACAAAACCTAACGTGCTGCGACAGCTATTGTTGGCGTCCCCAGGAACATGCAGAATATGATACAGCGCAGTAGAGCCCAAAAGTCCATAGGATGGCTGTGTTGAGCACCAAAGTTGAGTCTACCATAACCTAACCCAAGGTAGCCTAACTACACGAAACGAAATCTAACCCAATCTAACGTGTCGCGACGACAATTGCCGTCCTCCCCAGCACCACGCAAAATAACACTAGTGGAGTGTAGAAGGCAGAAATGCATAAAATCGCAGTGTATACCAGAAAAGGCAAAGCTACCCAAAGCTAACACAAACCGTACGTATCCAAACATAGCCTAACCAATCCTAACGTGCCGAGACCGCAATTACAGCCCACCTCATTGCCAAGCAGGATACACGAGTGTGCAGTAGATCTAAGAAACCCACCGAAAGGAAGTGTACAGCAAAAGGTTAAAGCAAGCATTACCAAACGTAGCATAACCCAACCTGACCGAGGGATACCTGCCCCACCATAACGTGCCGAGACCATTCTTGCTGGCCTTCCCAGAGCCAGGCAGAAATCATTAGAGCACTGTAGGGCACACAAATCCACCTAATAGCAGATGATAGCACTAGAGTGAATCCTACCCTTTCCTAACCTTACCAATCGTAATATAACCAGACATAACCTAACTCAAGCTATCGTGCCGCGACCACTATCGCTGGCATCCAGAGAGCCAGGAAGAACGCATTAATTGAGAGTATAGCGGAGAAATGCATAATATCGCAGTGTATATCGGAAATGACAAAGCTACCCAAACCAAACGCAGGCCAACACAACATAGCCAAGCATAGCCTAGCTCAAGCTTAAGTGCCGCGACCGTTATTGCCGCGCTCCCCAGGGCCAAGCAGGTCATACTAGAGCACTGTAGAGCCCAAAAATCCAGCAAACAGCAGCGCACAGCACCAATGTTCAAGCTATCCCAACCAATCTTGGCCTAACCCAACCAAACCGAACGTAACCCGAATCAACATAACGCGCCGAGACCACTATTTCTGTCCATACCAGAGCCAAGCTGAAATTATTAGAGCACTGCAGGGAGCAGAAATCCACCTAATAGCAGACTATAGCCAGAAAGTCAAAGCTATCCTCTCCTAGCATAACCAATGTTACATAACCGAATGAAATGTATCTCTACCTAACGTGGCGCGAACACTATTGCAGGCATACCGAGTGCCATGCAGGACACATTAGTGGAGCGTAGAACGCAGATACCCTTAGGATCGCGGTGTATATCAGAAACGTTAAAGCTACCCATACCTAAGCCAGCCAACAGAGCATAACCAAACACAGACTTACCCAAAATAACGCGCAGAGACTGCTGCTGCTGCCCTCCCCAGAGGGAAGCAGTACTTACTAGAGCACAGTAGAGCACTGAAATCCACCTAACAGATGCGTACTGCACAAACGTTACATCTATCCGGACCAAACTTAGGCAAACCCAACCCAGCCGAACGTAACGTGGATCAACGTAACGTGCCGAAAACACAGTTTCTGCCCTTCCCAGAGCCAAGCTGAAAATATTAGAGCACTGCAGGGAGCAGAACCCCACCAAATAGCGGACTATAGCACTAAGGTCAAAGCTAGCCTCTCCTAATCTTGCAATCGTAACATAACCAAACGCGACCTAGCTCAATCTGACTGGCCGCGAACGCTACAGCTGGCCTCCGCGGAGCCAAGCAGATCACATTAGTGGTGAGTAGAAGGCAGAAGTCCATAGAATCGCAGTGCATATCAGAAAAGTCAATGCTTCGCAAGACAAAATCTATCCAACGGAACAGAGCCAGACATAGCCTAACTCAAACTAACTTGCCGAGAACGCAATTGCCGGCCTTCCCACATCAAAGCTCGACATAGCAGAGCACAGTAGATCCCAGAAGTCCACCGAATAGCACTATATAGCACAAAAGCTGAAGTTACCCTAACCAAACTTTGCAAAGCCCAAAGTAACTGAGCGTAACATGTATAAAAACAACGTGCTAATACCACTATTACTGGCCATCACAGAGCGAAGCTGGAAATATTAGAGCATTGTAGGGCGCAGAAATCCACCTAAGAGCAGACTATGGCACAAAGGTCGTAGCTACTCTCACCTAACCTAACTAACCGTACATAACCGAATGTAACATAACACAACCTAGCGTACGGAGACCACCATTGCTGGATTCCCAGAGCCAAGCTGAATATAATAGTGCACTGTAGAGTGCAGAAATCCACGTAACAACAGGCCATAGCCCTGAACTTAGAGCTATCCTCTCCTAACATAACCAATCGTAACAAAGACGGGTGTGAGCTAACTCAGCCTAACGTGCCGTGATTAGAAGTGCTGGCCTCCAGAGAGCCAAACAGAACACATTATAGGAGAGTAGAACGCAGAATTCCACAGAATCGCATTGTACATCAGGATAGCCGAAGCTAGACAATAATAACCCAAACAGAACGTTTCCATGCATAGCCTAATTCAACCTAACGTGCCGAGAACTCTGTTCGTGCCCGCCCCAGAGCCAAGGAGGACATACTGGAGCACAGTGCAGCGCAGAAATCCACCGAATAGCGGTGTACAGCACAAAATATAAAGCTAACCGAACCAAACTTAGCATTGCCCTACATAACCGCACGTAACCTCACTCAACATAACGTGCCGAGACCACTATTGCTAGCCTTCCCGTAGCCCAGCTGAAAATATTTGGGCACTGTAGGGAGCAGAAATCCACCTAATAGCAGACTTGAGCACTAAAGTCATAGATGTCCTCTCCTAACATAACCAATCGTATCATAACCAAGCGTAACCTAACTGTACCTGACGCGCCGCGACTACTGATGCTGGCCTCCACGGAGTCAAGCGGAACTCATAAGCGGCGACTAGAACGATGAAATCCATAGAATCGCAGTGCACATCAGCGAAGTCAAAGCTACTCAATCCAAACCCAAACCAACAGAACATAGCCAAACGTAGCCTAGTTCAACCTGAAGTACCGAGACCGCAATTGCTGCCCCTCGCAGAGACAAGCAGGATATACTGGAGCACAGCAGAGTGACAGAAATCCAACGAAGAGCAGCGTGCAGCAACGTGCAGCACAAAAGTTGAAGCAATCCATAACAAACTTATCCTAGCCCAACGTAACCGAACGAAACCTGACCCAACATAACATGCCGAGACTACAATTGCTAGTCTTTCCAGAGCAAAAATGAAGATGTACGAGCACCGTAAGGCGCAGAGATCAACCTAATAGCAGATTATACACTAAAGTCACATCTATCCTCGCCTAACCTAACCAATTGAAACAAAAACGAATGTAACATAACTCAGCCTAGCGTGCCGCGATCAGAAATGCTGGCCACCGGAGAGCCAAACAGAACACATTAGCGGAGAGTAGAACGCAGAGGTCCAAGGAGTCGCAGTGTATATCGTAACGATCAAAGCAGCCTAAACCTAACTCAAACCAACCGTGAATACCCAAATTTAGCCTAAATCAATCTAGCGTCCCGAAAACGCAACTGCTGCCCCCCCCCCCGGCCCAGTGCCGAGCAGGACATGCTAGAACAAAGTAGGGGGCATATGTCCACCAAATAGATGTGTAGAGCAGAAAAGTTTGTTCTACCCTAGCCATGCTTAGCGTCACCCATCATAGCCGGACGAAACTTGAATCAGCATAACCTGCCGCGACCACTATTGCTGTCCTTCGCAGAGCCGAGCTGAAAACATTACAGCAATGTAGCCCGCTGGAAACCACCTAACAGCAGACTATGGCACTAAAGTCGAAGCAATCCTCTCCTCACCTAAGCAATTGTAACTTTTCCAAACGTAACCTAACTACAACCAACGTGCCGCAACCACTATTGCTGGCACCTCAGAGATAAGCACAACACCTAAGCGGAGACCGGAACGCAAAAATCCATAGAATCGCAGTGTATATCAGAAAAGTCAAGG
>NW_016925833.1:0-1081 GCF_001483705.2 Eufriesea mexicana
TAATCTGTTATAGCCTGGTGAATACATCGCCTAACGCCGTCAATCCAATGGCAAGTACAGCCAAATAGTTTCCAGAGAATAGGTCTAGAAAGAACCTATAACCTGTAATATCTTGGTGAATAGATCGTCTAACGCCTTCATTCCAATGGCAAGTAGAGCCATCTACTTGCCAGAGGATATGTCTAATCAAAATCTATAATCTGTTATAGCTTGGCGAATAGGGCGCCTAGCGCCTTCAATCCAATGGCGAGTAAAGCCATCTACTTGCCACAGAATAGATCTATTCAAAATCTACAATCTGTCATAGCTTGGTGAATAGATCGCCTAACGCCTTCAATCCAATGGCAAGTACAGCCATCTACTTGCCAGAGAATTAGTCTATTCAAAGTATGTAACCTGTTATAGCTTGGTGAATAGGTCGCCCAACGCCTTCAATCCAATGACAAGTACAGCCATCCACTTGCCAGATGATATATCTATTCAAAATCTATGTTCTGCTATAGCTTGGTGAATAGTTCGCCCAACACCTTCAATCCTATGGCAAGCACAGCCATCTACTTGCCAGACAATAGGTATATTGAAAATCTATAATCTGCTATAGCATGGTGAATACATCGCCTAACGCCTTCAATCCAATGGCAAGTACAGCCACCTAGTTTCCAGAGAATACGTCTATATTACAGCTTGGTGAATAGAACTCCTAGCGCCTTCAATCCAATGGCAAGTACAGTCATCTACTTGCCAGTGAAGAGATCTATTCAAAATCTATAATCTGTTATAGCTTGGTGAATAGAATACCTAGCGCCTTCAATCCAATGGCGAGTACAGCCATCTACTTGCCAGAGAATTAGTCTATTCAAAGTATGTAACCTGTTATAGCTTGGTGAATAGAATACCTAGCGCCTTCAATCCAATGGCGAGTACAGCCATCTACTTGCCAGAGAATTAGTCTATTCAAAGTATGTAACCTGTTATAGCTTGGTGAATAGGTCGCCCAACGCCTTTAATCCAATGGCATGTACAGCCATCTTCTTGCCAGAGAATTGTTCTATTGAAAATCTATAGCCTGCTATAGCTCGGT
>NW_016925834.1:0-1512 GCF_001483705.2 Eufriesea mexicana
TCATTATTTATGCAGGAAAGGTAGCTCACCACGATATTAGTAGAAATGTCCATGCAACCGAGTTTTCCAGCCAGATTCTACAGCGTTGCATTGTTTATAGCACGCCAGAAGAATCTTTCCTCCTTATATATGCAAGAAAGTTAGGTCTCCGCGATATTAATCGAAAATGTCAATAAAATTGTGTTTTCCAGCCAGATTCTACAGCGTTGCATTGTTTATAGCACGCCAGAAGAATCTTTCCTCCTTATATATGCAAGAAAGTTAGGTCTCCGCGATATTAATCGAAAATGTCAATAAAATTGTGTTTTCCAGCCAGATTCTACAGCGTTGCATTGTTTATAGCACGCCAGAAGAATCTTTCCTCCTTATATATGCAAGAAAGTTAGGTCTCCGCGATATTAATCGAAAATGTCAATAAAATTGTGTTTTCCAGCCAGATCCTTTTGCATTGCAATGGCTATAGCACGACAATAGAATACTTCCTCCTTATATTTGCCAGAAAACTAGGTCACCAGGATATAAGCCGAAAACGCCAATACAATTGAATTTTCCTGCCAGATTCTATACCTTGGCTTTGGCTATAGCACGCCAATAGAATATTTCGTCCATATTTATGCAAGAAAGTTTGGTGACCACGATGTAATTCGAATATATCAATAAAAATGAATTTTCCAGCCAGATTCCATAGCATCGCAATGACTGCAGCACGCCAGTAGAATCTTTCCTCCTTATATATGCAAGAAAGTTATGTCACCGCGATATTAGTCCAAAACGTCAATAAGATTGAATTTTCGAGCAAGATTCTATAGCATTGCAATGGCTATAGCACGCCAGTAGAATCTCTCCTCCTTACATATGGAAGAAAGTTATGTCCCCACGAAATTAATCGAAAATGTCAATAGAATTGAATTTTCCAGCCAGATTCTGTAGCATTGCAATGGCCATACCACGCCAAAAGTATCTTTCCTTATTATTTATGCGGGAAAAATAGCTCTCCACGATATTAGACGAAAATGTCCATAAAATCGAGTTTTCCAGGCAGATTCTATTGCATTGCAATGGCTACAGCAGGCCAATAGAATCTTTCCTCATTATTTAAACAGGAAAAGTAGCTCAGCACGATATTATTTGAAATGTCCATAAAATCGAGTTTTCCAGCCACATTCTATACCTTTGCTATGGCTACATCACGCCAATGGAATATTTCGTCTATATTTATTCAAGGCAGTTAGCTGACCACGGTGTTAGTCAAAAATATCAATAAAATTGAATTTTCCAAACAGATTCTATAGCATCGCTATGACTCTAGTACGCCACTAGAATCTTTCCTCCTTGTATATGCAAGAAAGTTCGGTCACCACGATAGTAGTCGATAATTTCAATAAAATTGAATTTTCCAGCCAGATTCTATGGCATGACCATCGCTGTAGCACGTCAGTAGAATCTTTCCAGCTTATATATGCAAGAAAGTTAGGTTATCACGATATTAGTTGAAAATGTCAATAAGATTGT
>NW_016925835.1:0-2203 GCF_001483705.2 Eufriesea mexicana
GAGTAGAGCACAGTAGAGGGCAGGGATCCACCGAATAACAGTGTATAGCACGAAAGTGGAAGCGACCTTGACCAAACATATCCTAACCTAACCTAACCAAGCGTAACATAACACAACACAATGTGCCACGAGAGTTATTGCTCTCATCCCGAGAGTCGATCACGGTACAGCAGAGCAATATAGGGCGCAGAAATCCACCGAATAGCAGCGTATAGCACGAGAGCCAAATCTACCACTACCAAACGATTCCTAACCTAACCTAACCGAACGTAACCTAACTCAACCGAACGTGCCACGAGGACTGTTGCTTTCATCCCGAGGGCCGAGCAGAGTACAGGAGAGCAATGTAGAGCGCAGAAATCCACAGCGCAGAAGTTTACAGCCGAAAAGTCATAACTATCCTATCCTAACCCATGCAAACGTATTATAGACAAGCGCAACCTAACCTAACACAACGTGCCGGGACCGCTATCACTGGCCTCCCCAGAGCCAAGCAGAGTATACTAGATCACAGTAGGGTGCAGAAATCCACCGGATAGCAGCGCAAAGCACAAAATTCAGAGTCATCTTAACCAAAACAGACCATACCTAACAAAACCGAACGTAGAATAGCCAAACCTATCGTGCCAATGCAGCTATTGCTGGTCTGCCCAGATTCGAGCAGAGTATAATAGAGCAATGAAGAGCGGAGGAACCAACCAAATAGTAGCGTAAAGCACAAAAGTCAAAGCAATCATGACCTAACCTGTATTAACGTAACCTAACCAAACGTAGGCTATCTAAACCTAACGAGGCGGGATCACAATTGCTGTCCTCCCCATCGCCATGCAGTCCATATTAGAGGCGATGAGATCTCCGAAATCCATAGGATCGCAGGGTAATGCAGAAAAGTCGAAGATACCCATACCTGACCCAAACAAACATAACGTAACCGAAAGTGACCTAACTCAAGCTAACGTGCCGCGGCATTTGTTTGCGGCTTCCCCAGAGCAAATCAGAGTGTACAAGGTCAGTGTGTAGCGCAAAAGTCAAGTCCATCCTACTCTAACCTAACCAAACGTAACATAACCAAACGTTACCTATATCAACCTAACGTGGCGAGACCTCTATTGCTGCCCTTCCCAGAGGCGAGCAGAACATACTAGAGCACAGTAGAGCGCAGAAATCCACCGAACATCTGTTTATACCACGAAAGTCAATGCAATCCAAACTTATGGCAAACCAAAATAACCTACCCGAACGTTGCCTAGCTCAACCTAACATGCCGAGAGCACTACTACCGGCCTCCCCAGAGCCGACCTGGGCAGAATATAACAGCGTATGAATCTGAAATCGACAGAATAGCTGTGTATATCACAAAAGTCTAAGCTATCCTATCCTAACGTAACCAATCGTGACATAACCAACCGCAACGTAACTCAGCCTAACGCACCGAGAGCATCACTGCCGGCCTCCCCATGGCCATGAAGAATATGCTACAGGGCAATAGAGCGTAAGAATCCACCGAATAGCAGTGTATAGAGCAAACGTTTGAGCCTTCCTAACCAAAGTAAACCTACCCTAACCAAACCAAACGTTACCTAGCGCAACTAAACCTACCGCGACCACCATTGCTGTCCTCGCAAAAGCGAAGCGGAACGTATTAGAGCCATACAGAGCGCAGAAATCAACCCTATAGCAGTGTATAGCGCAAAAGTCAAAGCTATCGTGCCCTAACATAACCAAACGTAACATAGCTCAAAGTAACGTGCCGAGACTAGTATTGCTGGCCTTACCACAGCCAGGCAGAGCATATTAGAGCGACGTAGATCGCAGAAACCCACCGAGTGGAGGTGTATAGCACAAAAGTCAAAGGTATCCCATCCTAACCTAACCAAACGTAACATAACCGAGCGTAGCGTAACTCAACATAACTTGACCCGACGACTATTGCTGGGTTCTCCAGGGCAAGCAGGATAAAGTAGAGCACAGTAGCGCCAGAAATCCACCGTACGGCAGTGTATACCACGAAGGTCAAAGCTATCCAAACCTAACACAAACTAGCATAACCCAACCAAACGTGGCCTAACTCAACCTAACGTGCAGAGACCACCATTGCTTTCCTCCGCAAGGATAACCAGAACAAATTCGAACACAGTAGAGCGCAGAAATCCTCCCAATAGCTGTGCATAGCACAAAAGCGAAAGCTATCCTGGCCAAACTT
>NW_016925835.1:2743-5004 GCF_001483705.2 Eufriesea mexicana
AAAGCCATCCTGACCAAATTTAATGAAACACAACATAACCAAACGTAGCGTAACGCAATCAAACATTCCACGACTGCTATTGCTGGACTCCCCAGAGACAAACATATCCTAGTAGAGCAATGCAGTGCACAGATATCGGCCGCATAGTAGAGTACAGCAGTAGTGTCAAAACTACGTTAACCAAACGTGTCCGAACCTAACCTGACCGAACATTGAATAACTAAACCTAACGTGCCGCGAACACAATTGCTGGCTTCCCCAGGGACAAGCAGAATATGATAGAGCAGAGTAGTGCACAGAAGTCCATAGAATGTCATTGTTGAGCACATATGTCGAAGCTAACATAACCTAACCCAACCTAACCTAACCTAACCAAACATTATCCAACTAAACCTAAAGAACTGCGAGCAGTATTGTAGGCCTCCACAAAGCCAAGCAGAGCATAATAGAAGGGAGCAGAGCGCAGAAATCCATAGAATCGCAGTGTATAGCAGAAAAGTCGAAGCTACCCTGGCATAACCAAACCAAACGTAACAAAGCCAAACGTAGCCTAACAGAGCATATCGTGCCGAGACCACTTTTGCTTGCCTCCGCAGAGCCAAGAAGAATATACTGGAGCACAGTAGAGCGCAGTATGCCACCGTATTGCAGTGTGCAGCACAAAAGCGAAAGGTATCCTAACCTAACCTGTCCTAACTTTACCAAGCCAAGCGGAACCTAACTAAACATAACACGCCGAGAATAACATTGCTGACTTCCCCAGAGGCAAGCAGGGCATGTTAGAGCAATGTAGAGCGCCGAAATCCACCAAATAGCGGTGTATAACGTAAAAGTCAAAGCAACCCTATCCTAACATAACCAAACGTTATCCATCTCAACCTAACTTGCCTGGACCACCGTTGCTGGCATCCCCAGAGCCGAGCAGAACATACTGGAACAAAGCAGAGCGCAGAGGTCCACCGTAAAACGGCCTATACTGCGAAAGTCAAAGAAATGCAAACCTAACCCAAGCTAATATAACCTAACAGAACGCAGCCTAACTCAACATAACGAGCCGATACCACTACTACTGGCCTACCAAGAGTCGACCAGGGTATAGTAAAGCAATGTAGAGCGTAGAAAGCCACGAAATAGCAGTGTCCAGCACAAAATGCAAAGGCACCATTACCTAACCTGATCTAACCCAACCTAACCAATCGTGGAATAACTGAACCTAACGAGCCGAGACCTCTACTGCTGTCCACCGCAGAGTCATGCATGTCATATTACAGCACAACAGGGCGCATAAATCCAAGAGTATCCGTGTATAACACAAAAGTCAAGGCCATCCTGTCCAAACGTTTCCTAACCTAAACTAACCAAACGTAGCCTAACACAACCTAACGTGCCGAGGCCACAATTGCTGGAATCCTCGGAGCCAAGCACAGCATATTAAAGCACAGCAGAGGGCAGACACAAAAGTGCATAGCACAAATGTCAATGCTTTCTTCTCGAACCCTAACCAAACGTAACATAATCAAACGTAGAAAGAGTCAAACTCACGTGCCGTGACCACTGTTGCTGGCGTTCCCAACGCAGAGCAGAGTATATTAGAGCAATGTGGAGCGTAGAAGTACGACGAATAGCAGCGTATAGAGCAAAAGTCACAGCTATCCTGTCGTAACCTGTCCAAATGTAATATGATCAAATGCAATCTAACTTAACATAACGTGCCGAGATCACTATTGCTTGATTCCCGAGAGCCAAGTACAATATACTAGTGCACGGCAGGGAGCACAAAGCCTCCATAGAGTAGTGAATAACACAAACGTCAATGATATCCATACCTTACATGACCTAACGCAACCTAACCGAACGTGGACTAACTAAACGTATTGAGGCTAGACCATCATTGCTCTCCTCCACAGTGCCATGCAGAACATACCAGAGCACGGTAGAGCGCAGAAATGCACAGAATAGCAGCATATACCACGAAAGTCAAAGCTATCCTGGCCTAACATAGCAAAACATAGCATAGCCAAACGCAACCTAACCACACCTAACGCGCCTAGACCTCTATTGCTGACTTCCACAGAGCCAACCAGAATAAACTGGTGCACAGTAGAGCGCACAAATGCGCCGCACTGCAGAGCAAGGCACAAACGTCAAAGATATGCTAACCTAACCTGATGTAACCTAACCTAAACATACGTAGCCTAACTCAAAGTAACGTGCCGATAACACTATTGCTGGCCTCCACAGGGCCAAGCAGAATAGAGTAG
>NW_016925836.1:0-614 GCF_001483705.2 Eufriesea mexicana
CATTGAATGTGGTTGGAGAATTCAAATTTATTGATATTTTCGACTAATATCGTGGTGAGCTATATTTATGTCTTAAATAAGGAGGAGAGATTCAATTGGCGTGCTATAGTTGTTGCAATGCTCTGGAATCAAGATGTAAAATTCAATTTTTCTGACATTTTCGACTAATATCGTAGTGAGCTCCCTTTTTTGCATAAATAAGGCGGAATCAACCTTCTGTCGTTCTATAGCCATTGCAATGCTCTGGAATCTGGCTGGAAAATTCTATTTTACTGACATTTTCGGCTAATATCGTGGTGAGCTGCCGTTCTTGCATAAATAAGGTTGAAAGATTCCATTGGCGTGCTAATGCCATTCCAATGCTACAGAATCTGGATGGAAAGTTCAATTTTATTGTCAGTTTCGACTAATATGGTGTTGTGCTACCGTTGTTGCATAAATAGGGTGGAAAGATGCTATTGGCGTGCTATTGCCATTACAATGCAATAGAATCTCGATGAGAATATCAATTTTATTGACATTTTCGACTAATATCGCGGTGAGCTAGCTTTTTTACATAAATAAGGAGGAAAGATTCTCTTGGCGTGCTATAGTCTTTGCAATACTATAGAATC
>NW_016925837.1:0-625 GCF_001483705.2 Eufriesea mexicana
CCAAGCTTAACCTAACGTAATGAGATCAAGCGTAGCCTAACTCAAACTAACGTACCGCGACCAGTATTGCCGATGTCCCCAGAGTCGAGCGGAATATGATAGAGCAAAGTAGAGCACAGAAGTCCACAGAATGTCAGTATTGTGCACAAAAGTCACTGCTGTCCTAACCAAACCCAACGCAACATAACCTAACTATGCGTAATCTAACACAACCTAAGGTGTCGCGTACAGTATCGCTGCCCCCCACAGTGTCAAGCAGAGCGTATTAGAGGAGGGTAGATTGATGGAATCCGTGGAATCGCAGTGTGCAGCAGAATAGGCTTAGCTATCCATTCCAAACAAATGCTAACATAACGTAACTAAACGTATCCTAACATAGTGTCCCGAGACCACAATTACTGGCATCCAGGGGGCCAAGCAGATCACAATAGGGCACAGTATAGCGAAGAAGTCCACCGAATAAAAGTATATAGCCCAAAATTCAACGGTATCCACTACCCATGTGTAATATAACCAAGCGTAGCATAAATCAAACTAACGTGACGGTGCCACTATTAATAGCCTCCCAAGAGCCGAGCAGAGTATTGTGGAGCAATGTAGAGCGTAGAGAATCGCCAAATACAAG
>NW_016925838.1:0-2379 GCF_001483705.2 Eufriesea mexicana
GCTGGCCTCCACAGGGCCAAGCCGAATAAATTAGAGCACAGTAGAGCGCAGGCATTCACCGAAAAATAGTGTATAGCACAAAAGTCAGAACCACGCTATCCTAACGTGGCAAAGCGTAACAAAACCAAACGCAACCTAGCTCAAACAAACGTGCCGCGAGAACTACTGCTGGCCATCCGGAGACGAGCAGAATATATTAGAGGAGAACCGATCGCAGAAATCCACACAATCGCAGCATATAAATGAAATGACAAAGCTTTCCGAACCTAATCCAAACCATCATAACCTAACCGAACGTGGCATATCTCAACATAACGTGCCGCCGCCGCTATTGCCGGGCACGCGAGGGACAAGCAGAATATAGCAGATCACAGTAGAGCGCAGATATCCGCCCAAAAACAGTGTACAGCACGAAAGCCAAAGCTAACCTGGTCGAAATAATCACAGCGCAACCGATCCACAAGTAACATTGCACAACCTACCGTGCCGAGAATACTGATGCTGTCCCACAAGAGACCGGCAGAAAATATTACAGGAGTGTAGGGCTGAGAAATCCATAGAGACACAGTGCATAGACGAAAACTCAGAGCTGTCCAAACCTAACCCATGCTGACATAACATAACCAAACGTAGCCTGACTCAATATAACGTGCGGCGGCCAGAACCGCTGGCCCACCCAGGGAAAAACTGAGCATAGTAGAGCACGGTACAGAGTAGAAAACCACCGAAAAACAGCGTATGGCGCGATATGCGCAGCTATCTCGACCGAAATATACCTAACATATCCTCGAAAACGTAGCCTAATTGTGATCGCGGCATATTACGTTTGGTTAGGTTAGGTTAGGCTAAGTCTGGTCAGGATGACCCTGACCTTTGTGCTATGCACGGCAAAGCGGTCCACTTCTACGCTCTAGAGCGCTCTGGCAAATTCTGCTTTGCTCTGTGGAGGCCAGCTACAGTGGCTTCGGCACGTAATGTAGAGTTACGTTACGTTTAGTCATGTTAAGTGTGGTTAGGCTTGGAAAGGATGGATCTGACTTTTGTGCTATACCCTGCTGTGAGGTATATCTCCTCGCTCTGCTGTGATCCAGTACGCTCTGCTTCGCTCTGTGGAGGCCAGAAATAGCGACCGCTCCGCGTTAGGTAGTGTTAGGTTACGTTTGGTTAGGTTGGGCTTGTTTGGGTTGGGATAAGGTGTCTTACATTTTTGCGCTGTAAGCTGAAATGCGGTGGATTTCTGCGCTGTACTGTGCTCTAGTATGTTCTGTTTGGTCCTGCCGGGCCCGGAAATAATGGTCTCTCCAAGTTCCTTTGTGATATGCTACGTTTGGTTATGTTATATTAGCTATTGTTAGATTCCGATAGATTCGACTCTTCCGCTATACTCCGCGATTGTATGAATTTCTGCTCTCTACTGCCCTCTATTATGATCTGCTTGCCTCCGTGGAGGCCAGAAATGCAGGTCGTGGTACGTTAAGTTGAGTTAGATTACGTTTGATTGGGTTAGGTTCCTTTGGTTGGGTTACGATTTCTCTGACTTTTGTGCTCAGCAATGCTATTCTATAGACTTCTGCGCTCTGCTGTGCTCTATCATATTCTGCTTGTCTCTGGGGGCGCCAGCAGTAGTGGCCGCGACACGTTAGCTTGCTTTATGTTACGTTTGGCTATGTTAGGTTAAGTTAGGATTGGTATACATATCTTTGACTTCTGCGCTATACACTTGTATTCGGTGTATTCCTATGCCCCACATTACTGTACTATACGCTGCTCGACTTTGGGGTTGCCACTAATAGTGGCCTCGGCACGTAAGGTTTAGCTAGGTTACGTGTGGTTAGGCTTGATTGTGTTAGGTTTGGCTAAGTGGCTTTAGCTTTTGCGCTATACACTGCTATTCGTTGGATTTCTGCGTTCTACTGTGCCCTAGTAAGTTCTGATTGGCACTGAGGAGGACAAAAATAGTGGTCTCGGCTCTTTAAGTTTAGTTGGTGTACTTCTGGTTATGTTACGTTTGGATAGGGTAGAAGAGGATTGTTTCGACTATTGCGTTATACATTGCTGCTCGGTGGATTTCTGCGCTCTGCTGTGCCCCGCTATGCTCTGCCTGACTCTGTGCAGGCCAGCAATAGCAGTCGCGGCTCCTTTGTCTTTGTTAGGCTACGCTTGGTTAAGTTGCGGTTGGCTAGGTTTGTAGAGTATAGCATTGACTTTTGTGGTGTACACTGCTATTCGGTGGACTTCTGCGCTCTACTGCGCTCTAATATACTCAGCTTGGCTTTGATAGAGCAGCAATACTGGTCCCCGTGCGTTAGTTTGAGTTAAGTCACGTTTGGGAATGTTTGGCTAATTTGGGTCAGATTTGGGAGGCTTTGACATTTCTGC
>NW_016925839.1:0-3078 GCF_001483705.2 Eufriesea mexicana
CTGGAAAATTCAATTTTCTTGACATTTTTGGCATATATCGTGGTGAGATAACTTTCGTTCATATATAAGGATGAATGATGCAATTGGCGTGCTGCAGCCATTTCAGTGCTATAGAATCTGTCTGGAAAGTCCAATTTTATTGACATTTTCGCCTAATATTGCGGTGAGCTAACTTTCCTGCATAAACATGCAGGAAAGATTATATTGGCAAGCTATAACCATAGCAATGCTATAGAATTTGGCGGGAAAAAGAGGAGAGATCCTTTTGGTGTGCTATAGCCATTGCAATCCTGCAAAATCTGGCTGGAAAATTCAATTTCATTGACATTTTCGACTAATATTCTGGTGAGCTAATTTTCCTGCATAAATAAAGAGGAAAGATTCTATTGGCTTACTGTAGCCATTTCATTGGTATAGAAAGTGTTTGGAAAACTCAAATTTATTGGCATTTTCCACTAATATGGTGGTGAGCTATCTTTCGTGCATAAATAAGGATGAAGGATCGTTCTAGAGTGCTATAGGCATTCCAATGCTATAGAATCTGTCTGCAAAATTCAATTTTATTGACATTTTTCGACTAATATCGTGGTGAGCTAACTTTCTTGCAGTAAATATCGAGGAAAGTTTCTATAGCCGTGCTATAGCCATTGCATTGCTACAGTATCTGGCTGGAAAATTCAATTTTAATGACATTTTCGACTAATATTGTGCTGAGCCTATTTTCCTGCATAAATAAGTTGGAAAGATTCTATTGACGTGCTATAGCCATTGCAAATCTTGCATAAATAAGGGGGAAAGATCCTATTGCTGTGCTATAGCCATTGCATTGCTATAGTATCTGGCTGGAAAATTCAATTTCATTGACATTTTCGACTAATATTGTGGTGAGCTAATTTTCCTGCATAAATAAGGAGGAAAGATACTATTGGCGTGCTATAGCCATTGCAATGATATAGAAAGTGGCAGGAAAATTCAAATTTATTGACATTTTCCACTAATATCGTGGTGAGCTAACTTTCGTGCATAAATAAGGAGGAAAGATACAATTGGTGTACTGCAGCCGCCGCAATGCTTTAGAACCTGGCTGGAAAGTTCAATTTTATTGACATTTTTGACTAATATCGTGGTGAGCTATCTTCCTTGCATAAGTACGGTGGAGAGATCCTTTTGGTGTGCTATAGCCAAATGCAATCCTGCAAAATCTGGCTGGAAAATTCAATTTTCTTGACATTTATGGCATATATCGTTGTGAGCTAGCTTTCTTGCATAAATAAGGAGGAATGGTGTAATTGGCGTGATGTAGCCATTTCAGTGCTATAGAATCTGTCTGGAAAGTCCAATTTTATTGACATTTTCGACTACTATCGTGTTGAGCAAACATTCTTGCATAAATAAGGGGGAAAGATCCTATTGCCGTGCTATTGCCATTGCATTGCTATAGTATCTGGCTGGAAAATTCAATTTCATTGACATTTTCGACTAATATTCTGGTGAGCTAATCTTCCTGCATAAATAAAGAGGAAAGATTCTATTGGCTTGCTATAGCCATAGCATTGGTATAGAAAGTGTTTGGAAAACTCAAATTTATTGGCATTTTCCACTAATATCGTGGTGAGCTAACTATCGTGCATGAACAAGGAGGAACGATCTTTCTGGAGTGCTATAGGCATTGCAATGCTATAGAATCTGTCTGCAAAATTCAATTTTATTGACATTTTTCGACTAATATCGTGGTGAGCTAACTTTCTTGCAGTAAATATCGAGGAAAGTTTCTATAGCCGTGCTATAGCCATTGCATTGCTACAGTATCTGGCTGGAAAATTCAATTTTAATGACATTTTCGACTAATATTGTGCTGAGCCTATTTTCCTGCATAAATAAGTTGGAAAGATTCTATTGACGTGCTATAGCCATTGCAAAGGTTTAGATAGTGGTTGGGAAATTCGAACTTATTAACATTTTCCACTAATATCGTGGAGTGCTAACTTTCTTGCATGAATAAGGTGGAAAGATCCTCTGGAGTGCTATAGCCATTGCAATGCGGTAGAATCTGGCTGGAAAATTCTATTTTATTGACGTTTTTTACTAGTATCGCGGAGATCTAACTTTCGTGCATAAATAAGGATGAAATATCCTAATGGCGTGCCATAGCCATTGCAATAATCTGGAATCTGGCAGGAAAAATCAATTTTACTGACATTTTCGACTAATATCGTGGTGAGCAGCCATTCTTGCATAAGTCAGGAGGAAAGATTCTATTGCCGTGCTGTAACCATTGCATTGCTATACTATCTGGCTTTAAAATTCAATTTCATTGACATTTTCGACTAATATTGTGGTGAGATATCTTTCTTACATAAATAAGGAGGGTAGATTCCATTGGCGTGCTATAGACAATGCAAAGATATAGAATGTGGTTGGAAGATACAATTTTATTGACATTTTCGCCTAATATTGCGGTGAGCTAACTTTCTTGCATAAACAAGCAGGAAAGATTATATTGGCAAGCTATAACCATAGCAATGCTATAGAATTTGGCGGGAAAAATAAATTTTATTGACATTTGCATCTAATATTCTGGTGAGCTACCTCTCTTGCATAAATAACGAGGAAGGATCCTTCTGGAGTCCTATAGCCGTTGCAATGCAGTAGAATCTGCCTGGAAAATTCAGTTTTATTGACATTTTCGACTAATATCGTGGTGAGTTAACATTCTCGCATAAGTTAGGAGGAAGGATTATATTGGCATCGTATAGGCATTGCAATGCTACAGAATCTTCCTGAAAATTCAATTTTATTCACATTTTTTGACTAACATCGTGGTGAGCTAACTTTCTTGCATAAATATCCAGGAAAGTTTCTATTGCTGTGCTATAGCCATTGCATTGCTATAGTATCTGGCTGGAAAATTCAATTTCATTGACATTTTCGACTAATATTGTGGTGAGCTAATTTTCCTGCATAAATAAGGAGGAAAGATGCTATTGGCGTGCTATAGCCATTGCAATGATATAGAAAGTGGCAGGAAAATTCAAATTTATTGACATTTTCCACTAATATCGTGGTGAGCTAACTTTC
>NW_016925839.1:3442-3778 GCF_001483705.2 Eufriesea mexicana
GGATCTTTCAGGAGTGCTATAGCCATTGCAATGCAGTAGAATCTGCCTGGAAAATTCAATTTTATTGACATTTTTCGACTAATATCGTGGTGAGCTAACTTTCTTGCAGTAAATATCGAGGAAAGTTTCTATAGCCGTGCTATAGCCATTGCATTGCTACAGCATCTGGCTGGAAAATTCAATTTTAATGACATTTTCGACTAATATCGTGGTGAGCTCACATTCTTACATAAATATCGAGGAAAGATACTATTGCCGTGCTATTGCCATTGCAATGCTGCAGGATCTGGATGGAAAGTCCAATTTTATTGACATTTTTCGACTAATATCGTGGTG
>NW_016925839.1:3871-4929 GCF_001483705.2 Eufriesea mexicana
CTTATTTACATTTTCCACTAATATCGTGGTTAGCTACCTTTCTTTCATAAATAAGGAGGAAAGATACAATTGGTGTACTGTAGCCGAAGCAATGCTTAAGAACCTGACTGGAAATATCAATTTTATTGACATTTTCGACTAATATCGTTGTGAGCTAGCTTTCTTGCATAAATAAGGAGGATAGAATCTAATGACGTGCTATAGCCATTGCAGTTCTATGGAATCTGGCTGGAAAATTCTATTTTACTGACATTTTCGACTAATATCGTGTTGAGCAAACATTCTTGCATAAATAAGCGGGAAAGATCCTATTGCCGTGCTATTGCCATTGCATTGCTATAGTATCTGGCTGGAAAATTCAATTTCATTGACATTTTCGACTAATATTCTGGTGAGCTAATCTTCCTGCACAAATAAAGAGGAAATATTCTATTGGCTTGCTATAGCCATTGCATTGGTACAGAAAGTGTTTGGAAAACTCAAATTTATTGGCATTTTCCACTAATATCGTGGTGAGCTAACTTTCTTGCATGAATAAGGTGGAAAGATCCGCTGGAGTGCTATAGCCATTGCAATGCAGTAGAATCTGGCTGGAAAATTCAATTTTATTGACGTTTTTTACTAGTATCGTGGAGATCCAACTTTCGTGCATAAATAAGTATGAAAGATCCTAATGGCGTGCTATAGCCATCGCAATAATCTGGAATCTGGTAGGAAAAATCAATTTTACTGACATTTTCGACTAATATTGTGGTGAGATATCTTTCTTGCATAAATAAGGAGGGTAGATTCCATTGGCGTGCTATAGACAAAGCAATGATATAGAATGTGGTTGGAAAATTCAATTTCATTGACATTTTCGACTAATATTGTGGTGAGATATCTTTCTTGCATAAATAAGGAGGGTAGATTCCATTGGCGTGCTATAGACAAAGCAATGATATAGAATGTGGTTGGAAAATTCAATTTTATTGACATTTTCGACTAATGTTGCTGTGAGCTAACTTCCTTGCATAAACAAGCAGGAAAGATTATATTGGCAAGCTATAACCATTGCA
>NW_016925840.1:0-550 GCF_001483705.2 Eufriesea mexicana
TTACAGCTTGGTGAACAAATCGCTTATCGCCTTCAATCCAATTGCAAGTACAGTCATCTACTTGCCAGAGAGTAAGTCTGTTCAAAATCTATAAGCTGTCATAGCTTGGTGATTAGAACGCCCAACGCCTTCAATCCAATGCCAAGAACAGCCATCTACATGCCAGAGAAAAGGTATATTCATAATCTATGACGTGTTATAGCTTGGTGAATAGATCGCCTAACGCCTTCAATCCAATGGCAAGTACAGCCATCTTCTTTCCAGAGAATAGGACAATCCAAATCTATTACCTGTTATAGAATGGAGAATAGATCGCCCAACGCCTTCAATCCAATGGCAAGTACTGCCATCTACTTTCCTGACAATATGTAATTTCAAAATCTATGACATGTTATAGCTTGGTGAATAGATCGCCAAACGCCTTCAATCCAATGGCAAGTACTGCCATCTACTTTCCTGACAATATGTAATTTCAAAATCTATGACATGTTATAGCTTGGTGAATTGTTCCCCTAACGCCTCCAATCCAATGGCTAGTACAGCCATCGTC
>NW_016925841.1:0-664 GCF_001483705.2 Eufriesea mexicana
ACGATATTAGTTGATAATGTCGATAGAATTGAACCTTTCTGACAGATTCTATGGCAATGCATTAACTATAGCAAACCAATAGGATCTGTCCTCCTTATGCACGCAGAGAAGCATTCTCAACACGATATTAGTCGAAAATGTCAATGGAATTGAACCTTTCTGTATAGGACTTTTCAGTCAGATTCTATGGCAATGCATAAGCTGTAGCAAACCAACAGGATCTTCCCTCCTTACTCATGCTGAAAAGCATACTCACCGTGATATCTGTCGAGAATGTCAATAGAAATGAACTTTTCAGTCCGATTCTATTGCAATGCATTGGCATTAGCAAACCAGAGGGATCTTTCCTCCTTTTCACGCAGAAAAGCATGCTCACCACGATATTAGTCGAAAATGTCAATAAAATTGGACTTTTCAGTCATGTTCTATTGCAATGCAATAGCTGTAGCAAACCAACAGGATCTTTCCTCCTTACTTATGCAGCAAAGCTTGCTCACCACGATATTAGTAGAAAATAATATTAGAATTGAACTTTTCAGTCGTATTCTATGGTAACGCATTGGCTATACCAAACCAATAATATCTTCCCACCTTATATATGCTGAAAACCTTGCTCACCACTATATTGGTCGGAAATGCCAATAGAATTTATCTTTTCAGTCTG
>NW_016925842.1:0-223 GCF_001483705.2 Eufriesea mexicana
CATTGCAAAGCCATAGAATCTTCCTGGAAAATTCAATTTTATTGACATTTTCGACTTATATCGAGGTGAGCTAATTTCCTTGCGTAAGTATGGAGGAAAGATGGTTTTTGAGCGCTATAGCCATTGCATTGAAATAGAATGTGGCTGGAACATACAATTTTGTTGACATTTTCGACTAATATCGTTGTGAGCTAACTTCCTTGCGTAAGTAAGGAGGAAAGAT
>NW_016925842.1:263-465 GCF_001483705.2 Eufriesea mexicana
GAAAATACAATTTTGTTGACATTTACGATGAATATCGTGGTGAGTAAGCTTTCTTGCATAAATAAGGAGGAAAGATTATATTGGCGTGCTATAGGCCATGCTATGCCACAGAATCTTCCTGGAAATCCAATTTTATTGTCATTTTCGAATAATACCGTGCTGAGCTAACTTCCTTGCGTAAGTAAGGAGGAAAGATGCTTTT
>NW_016925843.1:0-849 GCF_001483705.2 Eufriesea mexicana
AGAAATCCTTCGCAATGCAGTGCAGAGCACAAAACCGAAAGATACCCTAAGCAAACAAGACCTAATCCAACCAAACCAAACGTAGCCTAACTCAGCATAATGTGCCGTTACCACAATTGATGTCTTTCCCATAGCGAAGCTGAACGCATTAGAGCACAGTACAGTGCAGAAATCGGCCGAACGGCAGTATATAGCACAAAAGCCGAAGGAATCCCCACCTGGCCTAACCAATCGTAACATGCGCAGGCGTAAAGTATCTCATTATAAAGTGCAGCGACCACTACTGCTGGACACTCCAGGGTCGAGTAGGGTATAGTAGAGCAGAGTACACCACAGGAATCAACCGAATAACGTTCTATGCCAAAAAGTCAGAGCTACCCAGACCTAACCCAAACAAACGAACGTAACGTAACCAAGCGCATTCTTACTAAACCTAACGTGCCTAGTGTACTGTCGCTGGCCTCTGCATCCCCGAGCAGAACATATTCATGGAGAGTGGAGCGCAGAAGCCCAAAGAATGGCAATGTATGGCAGAAAAGTCAAAGACATTCTAACATAACCCAGACAAACCGAACCTAACCGAACGTAGCATGACCAAACCTAACCTAACCCAACCTAAAGTGCCGAGACCAATATTGCTTGCCTCCTCAGTGCCAGGCGGAATATGGTAAAGCACGGTGAAGCGTAGAAATCGCCCGCATTGCACTGAAGAGCAGAAGAGTGTAAGATATCCAGAACAAACATATATTAATCTAACTTAACCAAACGTAACATAACTCAACCTAACATGCGGCAGCCGGCATTGCTGGACTCCACACACGCAAACACAGCATGATAGAGGAGAGTAGA
>NW_016925844.1:0-2461 GCF_001483705.2 Eufriesea mexicana
AGAACATTGTTGCCAACACCACAGCGTCAAGCAGATTATACTAGACCGGAGTAGAGCGCAGATGTCCACCAAGAAGCAGGTTACAGTACAACAATCAAAGCCGATCTCTCCTAATATAACCAATCGTAACATTATCAAACGTAACATAACTCAACCTAACGTGACGCGCTACTATTGCTAGCCACCCCTGGGCCAAGCAGAACATACTGGAGGTCGTGGAGCGCAGAAACCCATAGATTCGCAATGTATAGTAGAAAAGTCAAAGCCATCCATACCCAGCCCATGCCAACATAACTTAAGCGAGCGAAACATAACTCAGCACAACGTGCAGCGGCCACTGTTACTGGACCCGCCAGAGCTAAGCAGAATATAGTATAGTACAGTAGATCGCGGAAATGCATCGAAAAAAGGTGTATACCACGAAAGTCAATGCTATACACACCTAACCCAGACAAACTTAGCCATGCGAAACGAAGCCTAACACAACCTAACGTGCCGAGGCCACCGTTGCTGGCCTCCCCTAAGCAAAGAAGAGTATAGCAGAGCTATGTAGAGCGCAGAAATCCAACAAAAAGCAGTGTATATCACACGAGTCATCTGCACCCTACCCTAACATATCCAAACGTAATACCAACATGCGTAGCATAATTTAACCATACGCGCCGAGACCAATACTGCTGGCCTCCCCAGGGCCAAGCAGGATATACTAGAGAAGAGTAGAACACAGGAGTCCACCGCATTGAAGTGTATAGCACAAACGTCGATGTTATCCTATCCTAATCTGTCCTAAAGTAACCTAATCGAACGTAGACAAACTAAACATAACGTGCCGAGAATACCATTGCTGTCCTCCGCAGTGCCTAGGAGGGCATGACAGAGCAATGTAGAGCACATATATCCACCGAATAGCGTTGCATAGCATAAAAGTCAAAGCTATCCATTCCTAACCTAACCAAACGTAACATAACCAGACGTTATATATCTCAACTTAAGGTGCCGGGGCCGCTACTGCTGGCCTCCCCAGAGCCAAGCAGAACGTACTAGAGCACAGCGGAGCGCAGAAATCCACCGAAAAACAGTTTATACCACGAAAGGCAAAGCTATATGTACCTAACCGAAGCTAACATAACCTAACCAAACGTAGCATAACCCAACCTAACGTGCGGAGACCACCATTACTGGCCTCTCCAGAGTGAAACAGAGCATTGCAGAGCAATGTAGGCTGTAGAAATTCTCCGAGCATTGGTGTATAGCGCAGAAGCCAAAACCATCCCTACCAAAGCTATCGTAACCTTACATAAACCAACTTAACCTGTCTCAGCCTATCATGACACCACCACCATTTCTGGCCACCCTAGATTCGAGCAGGGTTTAGTAGCGCAACGGGGAGCGCAGGAATCTACCGAATAGCAGCTTATACCGCAAAAGTCAAAGTTGTCTTAGCCTAACATAACCAAACGTAACATAACAGAACGCAACATAAGCAAACCTAACGCGCCGCGGCCACTATTTCCGGCAACCACAGCGCAAAGCAGAGAATACTAGATCACAGTGGAGCGCGGAAATCCGCCAAAGAGCTGAGTACAGCACAGAAGTCTGAACTACTCTATCCTAACATAACCAATTGTAACATTACCGAACGCAACCAAACTCAGCCTAACGTGCCGAGGGCATTACGGATGGCATCTCCATAGCCAAGCAGAATATACCAGAGCGCAGCAAATATACTAGATGTCCACCAAATGGCAGTATACAGCACAAAAGTCAATACATTTCTCTCCGACCAAAACCAAACGTGATAAACTCAAAGGTAGCATAAACCAAACTAACTGGACTGGACCACTGTTACTGGCCTCCCCAGAGTCGAGCAGAGCACAGTAGAGCAATGTAGAGAGCAGACATCCACAAAGAAGCTGCCTAGAGCACAAAAAGTGTATAGCGCAAAAGTTAAAGATATCCTTACCACACCTGTCATAACCTAACGTAATCAAACATAGCCTAACTCTGGGTAACGTGCCGATAATATTGTTGCTGGCCCTCCAAGAGCAAAGCTGATATTAGAGCGCAGTAGAGCGCAGAATTCCGCCGAATAGCAGCGTATAGCACAAAAGATCCTCCCCGAAATTTTCCGAACGCAACATGACAAATCGTAGGCTAACACAACCCAACGTGTAACGACCACTCTTGCTGGCCTCCCCAGAGTCAAGGAGGGTATAGTAGAGCACAATAGAGCGCAGAAACCCACAGAATTAAAGTCTATGCCAAGGAAGTCAGATACATACTAACCCAACCCAAACAAGCATAACCTGACCAAACGTAGCCTAACTGAGCCCAACGTGCTGTGGCCACTATTTCTACCATGCCAGATCCACATGGAGCGTATTATAGTACAGTAAACCGCAGAAGTCCACCGAATGACAGTATATCATAAAAGTCAAAGATATCCTCTCATTACCTAGCC
>NW_016925845.1:0-3782 GCF_001483705.2 Eufriesea mexicana
CTGTTTCGTCAATTGTTAATATCTCGAGCGATAATTGGTCAATCACTTGCCATTCTAGAATTATAATAGTAAGCATGTCGTGAAATATCAGATTAATCCAACGGCTGTGGAAGTTGGATGATGGCTGTATTCAGTGCAGATATGAGAATGGTTAATGCCCCGAGCTGTAAGGGATATGTCTTTTGTCATTCTCGGGTGTCGATAAAATATACATCATAATTGAACAGGCGTTTCGTTCGGCTACAGTGCTCTGTTGACTGATGTACTGAGGATCTTTCTGTCAGCTGCAAAACATGGCCGTGCTATGCAATGATTATTGTCGAATTGCTCTTGAGTTCATATTATCAGGGAAATAATTAGTCCAACAGCTAATGTATTTTTATGATGGTTTTACTCAGTAATGCTTTGTCAATTGTTAAATGCCTCGAGCGATAGTTGGCCAGAAATTTGTTACCTTACAGTTGCTATAATATTGAACATCATCAATGAACTGGTTAATTAAACGGCTACAGGGCACCGTCATCATATACTCTAAACACCGTACTATCAATTGTTAATATCTGTAGCCATAAGCGTACTATGAAATGATTATTCCATAATTGCTGTTAAGCTTATATTATAACAAACTATTCCAACGGTTAAAGTACCGTGATGTAGACGGTTCTCAGTACCGTCTCGTCATTTCTTAATATCACGAGCAATAATGGGGCAGTCCTTCGCTCTGGAATTGCAATATCATGCATATCACCACTGACCAGATAAAACCAACGGCTGCAATGCTCTAATAGTGGACGTTCCAACTGCCATGCGGGGAATTGTAAATATGACAATCCATTACTGATGTAAACATTGGATACCATAGAAATATCGTGCAATTTAGAAAATCATTCTATAGGGCATTCCAACGGGTAGAGTGCTCTGTTGGCGGGCGTTCTGGGCAGCAGACTGTCAATTGCATATACCGTTATCCTTAATCGCACACTGCATTGGTTATTCCCGAATTGCTGTTGAACGTATGTTATCAGTAAGCAAATTATTCCAACGGCAAAGGTACTGTGATGATGGCTGTACTTGGTACTCTTTCGTGAATCGTTAAAGTCTCGTCCAAAAATAGAAATGCCTCTTGTCGTTATAGAATCGCTATAGTATATAGTAATGTTCATTGTATGAACAGGTCGATACAATGGCTGAAGTGCTCCGTTGATGGATGTACTAAGTACCGTGCTGTCAACTGTAAATATCTATAGCCATAACGGTTCTACATATTGATTATTCTAGATGTGCTGTTACACAAAAGTTATCAGTGAACAGATTACTCCCGCTATTGGAGTTCTGTCATTATGGCTGTACCCAGTACTGCTTCGTCAATCCTTAACATCTCGAGCGATAATGGGCCATTCCTTTGCCTTTATAGAATTGAGATAGTATTTAAATCACCGCTGAGCAGATTAAACCAACTGCTCGATATATCCATTTGTGGATTCACCGCGACCGTACTGGGAATTGTTAATATCATTAGCCATAACTGATGTACAAATTGTTTATTCTTTCACTGTGTAACTTAAACCATCAGTGAGCAGATAAATACTGCGGCTGCAGTACTGTGATGATGGCCGTAATCTGTACTGCATCGTCAGTTCTTCATATCCCGAGCGATAATCGGACTGACCTGTGTCATTCTAGAATTGCATTAGGATATGTGTGGTAAGCGGACAGCTTAATCGGACGCGTACATTGTTCTATATGTGGTTGCACACACGTCTGTGTCGAGAATGGTTAATATCTCTGGAAATAACTGATGTAAACGTTGATTATTCCAGAAGTTCTGTTTAATTTTCGTCGTCGCTGAACATATTCATCCAACGTCTGGATTGATCTATTGGTGGATGTATCAATAATTATTCTGGGAATTGTAAATACCTCTTGCCATAACTGATGGTATACCTTGATTACTCTGGAACAGCTGTGGAATATAAAACTTTACTGAACATGCTAATCCAGCGGCTGCAGTGCTGTCTTGGTGGATGCACCTACTAGCCTACTGGGAATTGTAAATACCTCCAAACAGTACACATGTATAAATTGATTTTTCTAAAACTGGTGTGGAATGCAATCTATCATTGGACAGATGAATCTAGCGGCTGCAGTGCTCTAACGGTGGATGTACTGAGAACCGTATTGTCAATTGAAAATATCTCATGCATCAACAGAACGATGCATTGTTTTTCTTAGACTTAATTTTGATCTGTAGCTATAAGAGAAAAAATTAGTCCAACGGCTAAAGCACCGTGATGATGGGTATACTCAGTAGTCTCTCGTCATTTCCTAATATCTCGAGCGATAATGCGCCAGACCATTTTCATTCTGGAATTATAGCAGAACCTATATCATCACTGAACGCCTCATCCCAATGGTAACATTGCCCTATTGGTGGATTTACCAGATACTCTACTGGGAATAGTAAATATGTGTAGCTATAACTGATGTATACATTGATTATTCTGCAGCTACTGTGGGATATAAATCGTCCTTGAACAAGCCAATCCAATTCTGCTGTGCACTATTCTTGGATATACTAAGGACCGAACTAACAGTTATAAATATCTCTATACATAACTGTAACATACAATGATTATTCTGTACTTACTTTGGAATTTACGTCATGAGTGGACAAATTAACCGCGCGGACACGATAATGTGATAATGGCTGCACCCAATACTGTGTTGTCAGTGTTAAACACATCGAGGCATAATGCATCCGTTTTCTTTCATTCTCGAACTGCTGTAGGATATAAATTATAAGCGAACAGATTTGTCCAACAGCTACTGTGCTCTGTTTGTGAATGTACTACGTACCGCACTGCCTACTGTATATATTTCTCGATATAACGGAGCTATACGTGGATTTTTTAGGAACTGCTTTGGAATTAAAGCTATTAGTGAACAAATGAATGCAACCATTACGTCACACTGACGATGGCTTTGCTCAGTTCGGCTGTGACAATGGTTATTTCCTGGCGAATTATTGCATTTGCAATTTGTCATTCCAGAATTGCTACAGCATCTAAATCATCATTCAAGAGGTTAATATAATGGCTGCAGTGTTCTGCTATTGGACGAACTATGTACCGTAATATCAAATGTAAATATCTCTACACAAAACCGTACAATTCATTAACTATTCCAGAATATCTGTGGAATTTACCATTATCAATGTACAAATTAATCCTTCGTCTGCATTACAGTTTTAATAGCAGTAATCTGTCATGTGTTGTCAATTTCACATATCTTGCGGCATAATTGATCTGCCCATTTTCATTCTAGATTTCTGTAGAAAGTAAATCGTCAATGAACAGATTAGCCAGTCGGAAATGGTGCTCTTATGGCAGGGGTACTAAGTACCTTGTTTTCAATTGTATATGTGACTAGCCGTAAGCGAAAAATTCGCTGATTATTCTAGAATTGCTTATGAATATACGTCACCAGTGAAAAAAGTAAACCAACTGCTACGGTACTGAGTTAAAGGCAGTACTCAGTACTGTGTTGTTAATTGTTAACGTCTCGAGGGATAATGGATCTCCCTTTTATCATTATGGAACTGCTATAGAGACTAAATCGTCATGAAACATATTTATGCAGGTTCAAATGCGCTCTGTTGGTGGATGTACTAAGTTCTGTATTCTCAGTTGTAAATATCTCCAGCCATAACCGTACTACATAAGGATTATTCTATAATGGCTGTGGAGTTTAAATCCCAAATGCACAAGTTAATACATCGGCTA
>NW_016925846.1:0-879 GCF_001483705.2 Eufriesea mexicana
TCTGAGACAAGCCGAACATATTAGAGCAACGTAGATCGCACAAATGCACCGAATGGCGGTTTACAGCAAAAAAGTCAAAACTATCCTGTCCTAACCTCACGGAACTTAACATAGCCGTACGTAATGTACCTCAACCTAACGCACCGATACCACTATTTCTGGTCTCCCCAGAATCGAGCAGATTATAGCGGAGTAAAGTAGAGCCAGAAGTCCACCGAATAGCAGTGTATACCACGAAAGTCAAAGCTATTCAAGCATAACGCATACTAGCATAACCCAACCAAACGTAGACTACATCAACCTAACGTGCCTATACCACCATTGCTGGCACCCCCCAGAGACAATCAGGGCAAATTCGTGCACAGTGGTGCGCAGAAGTTCCCCGAATAGCTGTGCAAAGCACAAAAGTGGAAGCTATCATGGCCAAGCTTAGTCCAAACTAAACCAACCCAACGTAGCATATCTCATAATAAGGTGAGGAGACCACTATTGCTGGCCTTCCCAGTGCCAAGCTGAACACATTAGAGCACTGTAGAACGCTGAAATCAAACGAATAGCTATTCCAAACGAACGTAACCAAACATACCCTTACCCAATGTAATATAATTCAACCTGACTTGCCGCGAGAACTATTCGAGGCGTCCACAGGCACAAGCCGAGTGTGATAGCGCACAGTGGAGCGCAGAAGTCCATAGAATAGCTATGTGTAACACACAAGTCAGAGCTATCCTAACCTAACGCAACGTAACCTAACCATACCAAACGTATTCTAACTCACACTATCTTCCCGCTGCAACTAGTACTGGCCTCCCGAGTGTCGAGCGGAGTATAGCGGAGCATTGTCGGGATAAGGGATCAAGCGATGGGCAGTGTATAGCA
>NW_016925847.1:0-684 GCF_001483705.2 Eufriesea mexicana
TCTCTGTGCTCTACTGTGCTCTACTATACTCCGCTTGGCGATGGGGAGCCCAGTAATATTTGTCGCTGCAGGTTGTGTTGAGTTAGGCTATGTTTTGCTATGTTGTGTTGGCTTGGGTTTGGCTCGGGTAGCCTAGACCATTCTGATATACACTGCGATTCTATGGATTTCTGAGCTCTACTCTCCTCTAATGTGCTCTGCATGGCGATGGGCAGGCGAGCGCTAGTGGACTCGTCACGTTAGGTTCCGTTAGTCTACGTTTGGTTATGTTAGGTTAGGACATGTTGGGTTAGGGTTTTATTGTCTCTAGTGCTATACACTGCTATCTGGTGGGTTTCGGCTCCATACTCTGCTGGAGTATATTCTGTCTTTCTCTGAGGTGTCCAACAACAGTGGTCTCGGCACGTTAGTTTAAGTTATATATATTCCTTTATATTACGTTTGGAGATGTTAGTACGGGGTAGAGTTGACTCTTGTGCTATGGTCTGCTATCCGGTGGATTTCCTCACTCTACATTGCCCTACTAAAGCCTTCGCAGCTCTTGGGGGCCATTAATAGTGGTGACGGCCCGTGAGGTTGAGTCAGGCTACGTTTGGCTAGGTTATGTCTGCTTGGATTATATTTGCATAGATTTGGTTCCCGTGGTATACGCTGTTATTCGGTGGATTTCCGCGCTCTACTGGG
>NW_016925848.1:0-252 GCF_001483705.2 Eufriesea mexicana
TGTATGTATGTATGGATGGATGTATGTGCTGATGTATGTATGAATGTATGGATGGATGGATGGATTGGTGGATCGATGGATGTATGGATGGGAGGATGTATGGATGGACGGATGTATGGACGGATGACCGTATGGATGGACAGGTGTATGTATGGACGTATGTATGTATGGGTGGTTGTATGATTGGTCGGATTTATGGATGTGTGGATGTGTGTATGTATGGATGTATGGATGGATGGATGTATGGGTGGA
>NW_016925849.1:0-1318 GCF_001483705.2 Eufriesea mexicana
TTGGATTCCTGCGCTCTACTTTGCTCTAGTGCATTCTGCTTGTCTCTGGGGATGCCAGCAGCAATGGCTGCAGCTCGTTATGTTCAGTTTGGCTACGCTTGGTTAGATTAGGCTAGGCAAGGTTAGGTTATGATATCCTCGACTATTATAGATTACGCTTCTGTTCGGTAGATTTATCCGCTCTGCAATGCGCTACTATACTCTACTCGACTCTGGGGAGGCGAGAAGTAGCGTTCGTGGCACATTATTTAGTGCTATGTTACGTTTGGTTAGATTAGGTTCGGATAAGTTTGGTTATGGTAGCTTTGAATTTCGTGCTGCACACTGTATTTCGGTGTATCTCTGGGATCTAGGGTGCTCCACTACATTCTGCTCGGCTATGGGGAGGCCAATAGCAGTGGTCGATGCACGTTATGTTGAGATACGCCACGTTTGGTAGGTTTGGCTAGGCCAGGTTATACTAGGGTATCTACGGCCTTTATGCTGTTCACTGCATTGCGGTGGACTTCTGCGCACGACTGTGCTCTTGCACATTCTGCTTTTCTTTGTGGAGGCCAGCAATAGCGGTCTCGCAATGTTAGGTTCATTTATACTACGTTATGGTCTGTCACGTTTGGCTTGGGTAGGACAAGCTTGTTTGAATTTTGCACTATACAATGCTATTCCGCGGATTCCTGCGCCCTAATGTGCTTTAATAGGCTCTGCTTGGCTCTGGGGTGGCCAGTAGTAGTGGTCTCAGCACGCTATGTTGGGTTAGGTTACGTTCCGTTTGGTTAGGTTCGAATGGTTCGGTTAGAGTTTCTTCGACTTTAGTGCTGCACGCTGCTGTTTGGTGGATTCCTGCGCTATACATTGCGCTACAATACTCTGCTCGACCCTGGGGAGGCGTGTATTAGTGGTCCTGGCACGTCAGGCTGGGTTAGGTTACGTTTGGTTAGGTTTGGCTAGGCCAGGCTAGGTTAGGATATCCTCGCCTTTTGTGCCGTACACTGTTTTTCCGTCCATTTCCGCACTCTACATAGCTCTACTATACTCTGCTCGGCTCTGGGGAGGCGAGCAACAGTGGCCGTATCACGTTAGGTTGAGTTATGTTACGATAGGCTGTGCCAGGGTAGGCCATATTTGATTAGGACAGCTTTGACAATAGCGATGTTCACTGTTATTCCGTGGGTTTCGTGCGATCTACTGTGCTCTGCTATATTCTGCCTGGCTCTGGGGAGGTCAGGAGCAGTAGTCATGGCACGTTATTTTGAGTTACGGTGCGTTCGGTTAGGTTAGGTTAGGTCAAGTTATGTTAGGATATCTTCGCTTCCTCTGC
>NW_016925850.1:0-456 GCF_001483705.2 Eufriesea mexicana
GAGGCTGCCCCCGCGGTACTCAGTCTCCGAATCGACGAAAAGTTCAAGGAGCTCGTGCGTACGTCCCTGTGGCGGCCGGGAGGAATGCGCCTGCCCGAGCGCCGGAGCAAGCTAGCTCCACCGGCGGCCTGCATGTGGCAGCCGGGAGGAATGCGCCTGCCCGAGCGCCGGAGCAAGCTAGCTCCACCGGCGGCCTGCGCTTGCGGCCTGGACTGGTGGCCTCTGCGGACACTGTCGCGGGCGCTTCCCGTGGCGGGCCCGTTGACGCCGTGGCGAAGGCGCCGGTCACGGCCCCGGTCGTAGCCGGGAAGGACGCAGATGGCAGCTAGTCTCTCATCATCGGTAGGCGCGTAAAGCGAGCGCAGCGGCAGGAGGCCGCTGCCCCGCAACTGCCCGCGAGAATGCCGACGATTGCGGCGAAGAGAGCCGGCGGTAAGACGGGGCGCCGCGCCTTGT
>NW_016925851.1:0-537 GCF_001483705.2 Eufriesea mexicana
TACTCACCTATTCAGTGGATTTCTGCACTCTACTGTGTTCTAGTATGTATTCCTTGGTTGCCGTGGAAGGGGGGGGGGATGCAGCAATAGCGGTCTCGGTACGTTGGTTTGCTTTAGGCTACGGTCGGTTATGCCCTGTCGGTTTGGATTGGGTTTGGGCAGCTTTGAGTTTTCTGATATACACTGCTAATCTACGGACTTCTGCACTCTACTCTCCACTAGTGTGCTCTGCTTGGCTCTGTGGAGGCTAGCAGGCCTGTTCGCGGCATGTCAGCTTATGGTAGGATGCGTTTAGTTATGTTACGATTGGTTAGGTATGCAGAGGATATCTTTGACTTTAGCGTTATAGCCTGCAACTATGTTGATTTCTGCGCCCTACGGTGCTCTAACGTTATCAGCCTGGCACTGGGAATGCCAGCAACAGTGGTCTCGGCGCGTTATGAGCTATCATGTTGCGTTCGGCTAGGTTGGATTAGGCTAAGTATAGCAATGATAGCTTCAACTTTTGTACTGTATACTGCTATTTAGGTATATGTG
>NW_016925852.1:0-1022 GCF_001483705.2 Eufriesea mexicana
ATGTTAGAGCACTGTAGGGCGCAGAAATCCACCTAATAGCACACTATAGCACTGGAATCAAACATATGCCCCTCTAACCTAACCAACGTTACCACAAACGAACATAACCTAACCCAACCTAACTTGTCGCGAGCAGTTTTGCTGGCCTTCCCAGAGCCAAGCAGAACATGCCAGTGTAGAATGGACGCAGAAATCCATATATTCGCCGTGTATATCTGGAAAGTCAAATCCACCCATACCTAACTCAAACCAACAGGGCATAACCACACATAGCATAACTCAACCCATCATGCCGGTACCGCTATTGCTGCCCTCGCCAGAGACAAGCAAGGCATACTAGAGCGCAGGCACTGTATAACACAAAAGTCAAAGCCATCCTTACAAAACGTAGCCAGAGCTAACAAAGCGTAGCCGAACTTAACATAACCGCACGTAGCATAGCTCAACCTATCATGCCACGACCACTGTTGCTGTTGCTGCAATGGCTGTCTCGTCACGTTTTGATGGGTCATGCTACGTTTGTTTAGGTTGAGTTGGGCTATGTTTGGTTAGTGTAGCTTTAACCTTTTTGCTGTACACTGCTATTCGGTGGAATTGTGAGATATACTGTGCTCTTGCATGTCCTGCTGTGCTGTGTGGAGGGCAGCAACAGATGTCACGGCGTGTTAGTTTAAGTGATGCAATGTTTGGTTATGTTCTGTTTGTTTGGATTAGGCGCGTGAATCTCTGACTTTTCCGACATATACTGCGGTTCTATGGACTTCTCCGTTCTACTGACCACATATGGGTTCTACTTTGGTCTGGGGTGGCCAGCAGAAGTCATCGCGGCGTGTTAGGTTGAGCTGTTTCACTGTCGGATATGTTAGGTCAGGGCAGCTTTGACTTTAGTGCTCTAGTCTGTTATTAGGTGGATTTCTGCGTCATACGGTGCTCTAACATTTTCACCTTTGCTCTGGGATGGCCACTAATAGCGGCCTCGGCTCGTTATGTTGAGACGGGTTACGATCGGATAGGCTGGGTTA
>NW_016925853.1:0-748 GCF_001483705.2 Eufriesea mexicana
AACGCCTTCAATCCCATGGCAAGTACAGCCATCTGCTTGCCTGAGAATAGGTCTATTCAAAATACATAATCTGTTATATCTTGGTGAATTGATCGCCAAACGCGTTCAATCCTATGGCAAGTGCTGTCATCTACTTGCCAGAGAATAGGCCTATTCAAGACCTATAATCTGTTATAGCTTGGTGAATTCATCGCCTAACGCCTTCAATCCAATGCCAAGTATAGCCGTCTACTTGCCAGAGAAAAGGTCTATTCAAAATCTATAATCTGTTGTAGCATGGTTAATAGGTCGCCTAACGTCTGCAACCAATGGCATGTACAGCCATCTTCTTGCCAGAGAATAGGTCAATTTAAAATCTATAACCTGTTATAGCTTGGTGAGTAGATCGATCAGCACCTTCAACCCAATGGCAAGTACAGCCATCTACTTGCCACAGAATAGATCTATTCAAAATCTATAATCCGTTATAGCTTGGTGAATAGGTCCCCTGACGCCTTCAATCCAATGGCTAGTACAGTCATCTAGTTTCCAGAGAATAGGTCTATTTAAAATCTATAACCTGCTATAGCTTGGTGAGTAGATCGCTTAGCGCCTTCAATCCAATGGCAAGTACAGCCATCTACTTGCCTGCGAATAGGTCTATTCAAAATCCATAATCTGCTACTTCTTGGTGAATAGATCGCCAAACGCCTTCAAACTTATGGCAAGTGCTGCCATCTACTTGCCAGAGAATAGGTCTATTCAAAAT
>NW_016925854.1:0-261 GCF_001483705.2 Eufriesea mexicana
CCAATAGAATATTTCCTCCTTATTTATGCAAGAAAGGTAGCTCACTACGATATTAGTCGAAAAGGTCTGTAAAATTGAATTTTCCAGTCAGATTCTATAGCATTGCAGTGGCTATAGCTCGCCAATAGAATCCTTCTTCCTAGTTTATGCCAGAAAGTTAGCTCACCACGATATTCGTCGGAAATGACAACAAAATTAAAATTTCCAGGTCGATTCTATAGCACTGCGATGACCATAGCACGCCAGTAGAATCTCTCCTCC
>NW_016925855.1:0-802 GCF_001483705.2 Eufriesea mexicana
CTAATGCGACGAGACCACTATTCCTTGCCTCCCCAGGACCAAGCGGAGTATACTAGAGAACAGCAGAGCGCGTATATCCAGCGCATTGCGGCGCATAGCACAAAAATAAAGCATATTCTATCATAAGCTGACCTTACCCTATCTATTCAAACGCATTGTACCTATGCATGACGCGGCGAGACCAATATTTCTGAACACCCCGCGGCCAAGCAGAGCATATTAGAGCTCATGAGAGTGCAAAAACTCACCTTGTAGCGGTGAATAGCACAAATGTCAGACATACTCTGACCTAACCTTACCCCACCTAACATGTCCAAACGTACTGTAACAAAGCATAACTTGAAGAGACCAACATTTCCGGCCTCCCCAGAGCCAACCAGGGCATATTAGAGCACATTAGAGCGCAAGAGTGCAACGAATAGCATTGAATAGCACAAAAGTCAAAGTAGCATATCCTATCCTAGGCAAACGTAACGTACCCAAACGTAACCAAACGTAACCTAACATGGCGAGACCACTATTTCTGACATCCAAAGAGGGAGGCAGAATGAACTAGAGCACAGTAGAGCGCAGAAATCCCTCTCAATGCAGTGAATAGCACGAAAGCCGAACATATCCTATCATAACCTGACATAACTTAACGTAACGAAGCGCAGCACATCCCAACATGACGTGCCGCATGACCACTCCTCCTGGCCTCCCCGGAACAAAGCAGAATGTAGCAGATCACAGTAGATTACAGAAATCCTTGGAATAGCAGAGTAAAGGGCAAAAGTCCAAGCTATACTTGCCAAACCTATAC
>NW_016925856.1:0-784 GCF_001483705.2 Eufriesea mexicana
GAGGAGAGATACTTGTGGCGTGCTATAGCCATTGCAATGCTATAGAATCTGGCAGGAAAATTCTTTTTTACCACCATTATTTACTCTTATCTTGTTGAGCTAACTTTGTTGTAAGAATATGGACGAAGGATCCTATTGGCGTGCTATATCCATAGCGAAGGTGTAGAATCAGGCTGCAAAATTCGATTTTGTTGACATTTTCGACAAACATCGTGGTGAGCTACCTTTCCTTCATAAATAATGGGGAAAGATTCTATTGGCGTGCTGTAGCCATTGCAATGCCATAGAATCTGCCTGGAAGATTCAATTTTATTGACATTTTCCACTGATATCGTGGTGATCTTACTTTCTTTTATAAGTGTTGACGAAAGATTCTATTGGCGACCAATAGCCATTGTAATAGCATTGCATCTGGCTGCAAGATTCAATTTTATTGACATTTTGGACTAACATCGTGGCCAGCTATACTTCTTGTATAAATATGGACCAAATATTGTACTGGCGAACTATAGCCGTAGCAAAGGTATAGAAACTGTCTGGAAAACTCGGTTTTATGGACATTTCCCACTAATATCGAGGTGAGCTACCTTTCCGGCATAAATAATGAGAAAAGATTCTATTGGCGTGCCTAAGCCATTGCAATGCTATAGAATCTGACTGGAAAACTCAATAAACTCAATATTATTGACGTTTTCGACTACTATTGTGGTGGGCTATCTTCCTTGGATTAATAAGGAGGAGAGATACTTGTGGCGTGAAATAACCATTGCAATGCTATAAAATC
>NW_016925857.1:0-2843 GCF_001483705.2 Eufriesea mexicana
GCTGTTTACATCACAAAAGTCGAAGATACGCTAACATAGCCTGACCAAACGTAACATACCCGATCGTAGCCTAACTCAAAGTTACGTGCTGGGACCATAATTTCTTACCTCTCCAGAGCCAAGCAGATCATACTAGAGGAGAGCAGAGCGCAGAAATCCATACAATACCTACGTATAATGGAAAAGACAAAGCAACCCAAACCTAACCCAAACAAACGTAACCTAACAAGGCGCAACATATCTCAACATAACGTGCCGAGACCACTACTGCAGGCCACCCCAGGGCCAAGCAGAAGATACTAGAGCAAAGTAGCGCGAACGAAGCCAGAAAATATCAGTGCATGGCACAAAAGTCAATGATAACCTAACCTAACCTGGCATAACCGACACTGTCCAAACGTAGGGTAACTAAACTTAACGAGTCGAGATCACAGTTGCTGTCCTCTCCAGAGCCAAGCGGAGCATATTAGATCATCGTACAGCACAGAAATCCACCGAATAGCAGTGTATAGCACAAAAGTCGATGTTATCCGCTCCAAACCCGACTAACCGCACAGTAACCAAACGTAACCGGACTCAACATAACGCGCCGAGGGCCATGTTTCTGGCCTCAACGAACGAGGGCCATGTTTCTGGCCTCAACAGAGCCGAGCAGGGCATACTAGAGCACAGTGGAGAGCAAAAATGAACCAAATGGCAGATTTCAGCACAAAAGTCAATGCAACCCTGTCCTTACCTGAGCAACCGTAACATAGCCGAACATATCATAACACAACATAACTTGCCGCTACCACTTTAACTGGTATCGCCAGAGCCGAGCAGAGCATAGTAGAGGAGAGTAGCGTTCAAAGATTCGCCGAATCGCGGTGTATAGCACAAAAGTTATAGTTACCCTATACTAACGTAACAAATCGTGACATAGTCAAACGTAACATAACACAGCGCGTCGGGGCACGACTGCTATAACTGGCCACCCCAGAGTTGAGCAGAGTAGAGTAGAGCAATGTAGAGCGCAGAAATCCACCGGGTAGCAGTGTACAACACAAAATGCTAGGTTACACTATCCTAACATAGCCAAGCGCAACATATCATACGTAACGTAGCTCAACCTAACGTACCTAGACAGCTATTGCTTACCTTTCAAGCGCCAAACAGAATAAGCTAGAGCACAGTAGAGCGTAGAAATCCGCCGCATGGATGTGTAAGACGCAAAAGTGAAGTATACCCTTACTTAAACTGACCTAACCTAACCTAACCAAACGTGAGATAACACAAATTACCACGCCTGGTCCACTGTTGCTGGCCTCCACAGCGCCAAGCTGAACATATTAGAGGAGAGTAGCGCACAAGTGTCCAACGTATGGCAATGTATAGCAGCAAAGTCGAAGCTATCCTAACACCACCCAGACCAACCTAAGCTAACCAAACCTAACCTAACAGCATCTAACATTCCGAGAGCACTATTTCTGGCATCACGTAGTCAAGCAGAATATGTTGGAGCGCAATTGTGCCCAGAAGCCCATAGCATAGCAGTGCTGAGCATAAAAGTAAGAGATATCCAAACCTCACCCAACCCAATCTAACCTAACCAAACGTAATCTAGCACAACCTAGCGTGCCGCGACCACTATTTCTGGCCTCCGAAGAGCAAAGAAGAGCATATTTGTTCGCAGTGGAGTGCAGAAATACGCCGAACAGTAGTGTATACACAAAAGCGAAGACTAACCTAGTCTAACGTAACCAAACATAGCATAACCAAACGTAACATGACTCAACCTAACGTGCCTAGACCGCTATTGCTGACATCCCCAGAGTCAAGCAGAACATACTAGATCACAGTAGAGCGCAGAAATCCACCGAATAACAGCGTACAGCACAAAAGGCAAAGAAACCCTAACTTCCGCTGGCCTATCCATACCTAACCAAATATTGACTAACTAAACCTACCGAGCCGAGTCCAATATTTCTGGCCTCCACATCGCCAAGCATAACATATAAGAAGAGCGTAGAGCGTAGATGTCCATTGAAGGGCAATGTTTAGCAGAAAAGTCGAAGCTAACATAACCTAAGCCAGACTAACGTAACATAACTCAGCCTAACTTCCCGAGACCACTACTGCTCGCCTCCACAGAGCCGTGCAGAGCATACCAGAACACAGTAGAGTGCAGTAATCCACCGCACTGCAGTGTACAGCACAAAAGTCCATGACACTTTAGCCTAACATGTCCAAACCTAACCTGACCGGACGTAGCCTAAATAAACGTAACGTGCCGCGAACACATTTGCTGGCCTCCGGGGTGTCGATCGGAGTATGGTAGATCAATGCAGAGCGCAGAAATTCACCGAATTGCAGTGCGCAGCCCAAAAGAGAGAGGCATGCATAACAAAAATACCCTAACCTAACAAAACCTTGCGTAACATAACCCAAACAAACGTGCCACGACACATATTGCTGGACTACCCAGAGACAAGCGGAGCTAGCAGAGCTACGCAGCGCGCAGGTATCGTACAAGTAGCAATGAATAGCAGAAAAGTCAAATCTACCCTAACGAAACTTAACCTAACCTACAAGAGCCAAGGGTAACCTAACTCTACCTAGTGTGCCGAGACCGCTATTGCAGGACTCCCGAGAGCCGAGCAGAGCCTAGAAGAGCAATGTAGAGCGCAGGAACCCATCGAACGGCGGTGCACAGCACAAAAATCAAAGGCATCCTCTCCTAACCTAACCAAATGTGACATAAACGAGCGTAAACCAACTCAACCTTACGAGCCGAGAACACAATTGCTGACCTCCTCGGGGACAAGCATAACATACTAGATCATCGTAGAGCGCAGAAATCCACC
>NW_016925858.1:0-924 GCF_001483705.2 Eufriesea mexicana
GCCACCTTTCTTGCATAAATAAAGGGTTTAGATTCTATTGGCGTGCTATAGACATTACAATGACATAGAATGTGCCTGGCAGATTCAATTTTATTGACATCAGCCACCTATATCGTGGTGAGCTATCTTTCTAGTGTAAATAAGGCGGAAACATTCGATTGGCGTGCTTTTGCCATTGCAATGCCAAAGAATCTTGCAGGAAAATTCAATTTTATTGACATTTTCGGCTAATATCGTGGTGAGCCAACTTCCTTGCATAAATAAGGAGGAAAGATTCTATTGGCGTGCTATAGGCACTGCAATGCTATACAATCGCGCTGGAAAATCCAATTTTATTGTCATTTTCTACTCATATCGTGGTCAGCTAACTTCCTTCGCAAAGTAAGGAGAAAAGATCCTCCTGGAGTGCTATAGCCATTGCAATGATATAGAATGTGGTTGGAAAATTCAATTTTATTGACATTTTCGACTAATACCGAAGTGAGCTAACTTTCTTCCATAAATCAGGAGGAAAGACTCTTTTGGTATGCTATAGGTATTGCAATGCCATAGAATCTTGCTCGAAAAATCAATTTTTTTGACATTTTTGACTAATGCCGTGATGCGCCAACTTCCTTGCATAAATAAGGAGGAAAGGTTCTGTTGGTATGCTATAGGCTTTGCACTGCTATAAACCTTGCTGGAAAATTCAATTTTATTGTCATTTTCTACTAATGACGCGGTGAGCCAACTTTCTTGCATAAATACGGAGGAAAGATTCTCTTGGCATGCTATAGGAACTGCAATGCTCTGGAATCTGGCTGCAAAGTTCAATTTTATTGAAAGTTTCGACTAATATCGTGGTGAGCTAACTTTCTTGCAGAAATAAGGAGGAAAGATTCTATTGGCGTGCTATTGCCATTGCAATGCTGTAGAATCTGGCTG
>NW_016925858.1:5679-7595 GCF_001483705.2 Eufriesea mexicana
ATCGTGGTGAGCTATCTTTCTTGCATAAACAAGGAGGAACGATTATATTGGCAAGCTATAGCCATAGCAATGCTATAGAATCTTGCCGGAAAATTCAATTTTATTGACATTTTCGCATAATATTGTGGTGCGCTACCTTTCTTGCATAAATAAGGAGGAAATATTCTTTTGGCGTGCTCAAACCATTGCAATGATATGGAATGTGCCTGGCAGATTCAATTTTATTGGCATTTTCCACTAATATCGTGGTGAGCTGCCTTTTTTGCGTAAATAAGGCGGAGCTATTCGATTGGCGTGCTATTGCCGTTGCAATGCCAAAGAATCTTGCTGGAAAATTCAATTCTATTGACATTTTCCACTGATATCGTGGTGAGCCAACTTCCTTAGATAAATAAGGATGAAAGATTCTATTGGCGTGCTATAGGCACTGCAATGCTATCGAGTCGTCCTTGAAAATTCAATTTTATTGTTATTTTCTGCTAATATCGTGGTGAGCGAACTTCCTTCCCTAAGTAAGGTGGATAGATGCTTCCGGAGTGCTATAGGCATTGCAATGCAGTGGAATCTGGCTGGAAAACTCAATTTTATTGACATTTTTGTCAAATAATGTGGAGAGCTAACTGTCTTGCATAAATAAGGAGGAAAGATACTATTGGCGTGCTATAGCCATTGCAATGCACTGGAATCTCGCTGGAAAGTTCAATTTTATTGACAGTATCGACTAATATCGTGGTGGGCTATCTTTCTTGTATAAATAAAGAGTTTAGATTCTATTGGTGTGCTATAGACATTTCAATGATGTAGAGTGTTGTTGGAAAATTCATTTTTATTGACATTTTCGATTAATATCGTGGGGAGCAAACTTTCTTGCATAAATAAGGATCAAAGATTCTATTGGCGTGCTATTGCCATTGCAATGCTATAGTATCTGGATGGAAAATTCAATTTTATTGACATTTTCGACTAATATCGTGGTGAGCTTGCTTTCTTGCATAGATAAGGAGGAAAGACGACATTGGCAAGCTATAACCATCGCAATGCTATAGAATCTGGCCGGAAAATTCAATCTTATTGACATTTTCGAATAATATTGTGGTGCGCCACCTTTCTTGCATAAATATGGAGGAAATATTCTTGTGGCGTGCTAAAACCGTTTCAATGATGTGGAATGTGCCTGGCAGATTCAATTTTATTGATATTTTGCACTAATATCGTGGTGAACTATCTTTCTTGCGTAAATAAGGCGGAAAGACTCGATTGGCGTGCTATTGCCATTGCAATGCCAAAGAATCTTGCTGGAAAATTTAATTTCATTGGCATTTTCATCTAATATCGTGGTGAGCTATCTTTCTTGCGTAAACAAGGACGATAGATTCTATTGACGTGTTACAGCCATTGCAATGCACTGGAATCTGGCTGGAAAGATCAATTTTATTGACAGTTTCGACTATTATCGTGCTGGGCCTGCTTTCTTGCATAAATAAAGGGTTCAGATTCTATTGGCGTGCTATAGACATTGCAATGATATAGTATGTGCCTGGCAGATTCAATTTTATTGACATTTTCCACCTATATCGTGGTGAGCTATCTTCCTTGTGTAAATAAGGCGGAAAGATTCGATTGGCGTGCTATTGCCATTGCAATGCCAAAGAATCTTGCAGGAGAATTCAATTTTATTGACAGTTTCGACTAATATCGTGGTGAGCTAACTTTCCTGCATAAATAAGGAGGAGAGATCCTACTGGCGTGCTATAGACATTGCAATGCTATACAATGGTCCTGGAAAATTCAATTTTATTTTCATTTTCGACTAATATCGTGGTGAAATATCTTCCATGCATAAGTAAGGAGGGAGGATCCTTCTGGAGTGCTATAGCCATAGCAATGCAGTAGAAACTGGCTGGAAAACTCAATTT
>NW_016925859.1:0-1740 GCF_001483705.2 Eufriesea mexicana
ACTGCAATGCAATAGAGTTCGACTGAAAAGTTCAATCTTATTGTCTTTTTCGACTAATATCGTTGCGCGCAAGTTTCTCAGCATGAATAAGTAGGAAAGATGCTATTGGTCAGCTATAGCCATTGCATTGCACTAGAATCTGAATGAAATGTTATTTTTATCGACTTTTTTTGTCTAATATTGCGGCGAGCAAATCTTTCTGCGTAAATAAGGAGGAAAGGTTCTATTGGGCAGCTACAGCCATTGCATTGCAGTGGCATCTAACTGAAAAGTTCAATTTTATTGTCATTTTCGTGTTATATCTTGTTGAGCAAACTATTCTGCACAAAAAAGGAGGAATGATTCCACTGGTTTTCTCAAGCGAAAGCATTACAATAGAATCTGAGAGAAATGTTATTGAGAGAAATGTTCAATTCTATTGTCATTTTCGACTTATTTCGTGGTGAGCTTGCTTTTCTGCGTAAATAATGAGCAAAGATTCTTTTGGGTTGCTATAGCCATTGCATTGAAATAGAATCTGAATGACAAGTTCAAATCCATTGACATTTTCGACATATATTACGGGGAGCAGGCTTTTCTGCTAAAATAAGGTTGTAAGATTCTGTTGGTTTGCTATAACCATTGCATTGCAATAGCATCTGACTGAAAAGTTCAATTCTATTGACATTTTCGACTAATATCGATGTGAGCAAGATTATCCTGACAAATAAAGAGGAAAGGTACTATTCGATTGTTGTAGCCATTGCATTGGTATAGAATCTGGCTGAAAATTTCAATTATATTGACATTTTCGTCTAATATTGCGTTGAGCAAACTTTTCCGTGTAAATAAGGGGAAAGGATACCATTGGTTTGCTATTGGCTTTGCATTGCAATATAATCTGACAGAAATGTTCAATTTTATTGACATTTTTTATTAATATCGTGGTGAGCAAACTTTTCTACGTAAATATTGTTGAAAGATTCTATTGGTTTGTCATAGCGATTGCATTGCAATAGAATCCGACTGAAAAGTTCAATTCTAATGTCATTTTCGACTAATATCGTGGTGAGCATGCTTTTCTGCATAAGTAAGGAGGAAAGATCCTATTGGTTTGCTATAGCCATTGCATTGCAATCGAATCTGCACGAAAAGCTATATTTTAGTGAAATATCCGAGCAATATCGTTGCGAGCAAGCATTTTTGCAAATCCACGCCATATACAATATATTGGTTAGTTATGGCCGATGCAATGCAATTGAGTCTGTCTGAAATGTTAAATTTCACTGTCTTTTTCGATTAATGTCGTGGTGAGCAAGTTTCTATGCATGAATAAGGAGGAAACATTCTATTGGTTTGCCATAGCCATGGCAATGCAATAGAATCTGAACGAAAAGCCAATTTTATTGACATTTTCGTCTAATATCGTTGTGAGCAAACCTTTCTGCGTAAATAAGCAGGAAAGATTCTACTTGGTCGCTATAGCCATTACATTGCAATCGAATCTGACTGAAAAGTTCAATTTTATTGACATTTGCGACTAATATCGTGGTGAGCAAGATTTTCTCCGTAAATAAGGAGGAAAGATACTATTGGTTTATTATAGCCATGGCAATGCAATATTATCTGAATGAAATGTCAATTTTATTGACATTTTTTCTAATATTGCGGCGCACAAGCCTTTCTGCGTAAATAAGGGGGAAAGACTCTATTGCCTTGGACAACTATTGCTTTGCAACAGAATATGAATGAAAAGTTAAA
>NW_016925860.1:0-3280 GCF_001483705.2 Eufriesea mexicana
TACATCCGTAGATCCATACGTTCCTACATCCTTCCATACGTCCATCCATCCATACATCCACACATCCATACATACATCGATCCATACCGTCATACAACTGTTCACCCATCCATCTGTCAATACATCCATACATACATCAATACATACATCCATACATACACAAATACATACGTCCATATAAACATTCATACACACATCCTTCCATAAATCCATTCATACATACACACACACATCCATACAAACGTCCATACATAGGTCCATACGTACATCCATGCAACCATACATACACCCATACAAACATACATAAACACATCTTTAACTACATCCATACATCCATCCATCCATACATCCATCCGTCCACACATATATACAACCTCATATCCATGCAAACATAAATCCTACCATCCGTACTTCCATCCATCGAAACTTCCATCCACCCATACATCCATACATCCATACATCCATACATCCATACATCCGTACATCCATCCAGCCGAATGTCCGCCCAACCATACATCCATACACTCATACATCCATACAACCTTAAATCCATCCATACATACATCCATAAAGATCCACCATTCCATACGTCCATAAAACCATACATCCGTGCACTCATCCATCCATACTTACATCCATATATACATCCATACATATTTCCATAGATCCATACATACACCCATAGACTCATAAATACACACGTCCGTAGATACATGCGTAAATACATCCATACATACAACCATGCATACATCCATACGTACATCCATACACGCATCCATATATCCATAAATCCATCCATCCGTACCTCCATCCATCGATACATCCATCCATCCATACATCCATAGATATATACATCCATACATCCATACATACATCCATCCTTCCATCCATCCACCCATTAATACATCCATACAACAATCCATCCATCGATCCATACATACTTCCATCCATACATCCATCCACCAATCCATCCATACATTCATGCATCCATACACACATCAAAACACAGATCATACATACACCCATACATTCATCCATACATACATCCATACATATATTCTTACTTACATCCATACATACACGCTTACATACATCCATACATCCATCCATATATACATCCATACATACGACCTTCCATACACGCATCCACACATCCATACGTATAACCGACCATACATCCATCCGTCATCTACACATACATCAATACATACATCCATACATACACCCATACATACATCCATACATACATGCATACAGACACCATTACATACATCCATACATACGTCCATACTTCCGTACATACGCCCATACGTACCTCAATCCATCCATACATCCATCCATCTATACAGCCATCCATCCATACATACATCCATCCATCCTTCCATTCTTCCATACAACCATCCATCCATACATCCGCCCAGTCATACATCCACCTCATCCATACATCCATCCCATCCATACATCCATAAATCCTACCATCCGTACTTCCTACCGTCGATGCATCCATCCATCCATACATCCATACACACATCCATACATACATCTTTATCTACATCCATACAAACATTCATACATGCATACATACATTTATCCATACATCCATACATCCATCCATCCTTACAACCATCCATCCGTTCATGCATCCGTACATCAACCCAACCTTTCACCCACACTTCAATCCGTGCACCCATTCATTCATTCACCCGCACATCCATACATCCATACATCCATACATCCATACATTCATACATACATACATCCACTCATACATACATCCATTCATACATCCATGCATACATACATACATACAGAAACACATCCATACATTCATACATCCATACATCCATCGTTACATCCATCCATCCATTAATACATCCAAACAACAATGCATCCATTAATCCTTGCGTACATCCATGCATACATTCATCGTTCCATCCATCCATCCATGAATACACCCATACAGCACTCTATCCATCGATCCATACATCCTTCCATCCAAACATCCATCCACCAGTCCATCCATCCATACATGCATCCATGCACACATCAATACACAGATCATACATACACCCATACACTCATCCATACATACATGCATACGTACATCTATACATTCGTACAACCATACATGCATACACACATACATGCATACACACATAACTCAAATACGTCCATACATTCATACATACATACAAACATACATCCATACACACATACATCCATACATTCATACATCCATCCATCCAAACATCCATACATCCATACATCCACACACCCACACATCCATAAATCCATCCACCCATACAGTCATCCATCCATACATACATAAATACATACACCGATTCATCCACCCACACAAACATTCGTACTTTCGCCCTTCCATACACGCATCCACACATCCATTCATCCATCCACCCATCCATAAATCCATTCAACCATACATCCATCCATCCATCGATCCATACATCTATCCATCCATACATCCATCCATCCATACATACATACATCCACACATTCATAAATTCATCCATCCTTACATGCATCCATCCGTACATACATCCTTCCATTCATCCATTCATCCATACATACACCCATCCATACATCCATCCACTCATACATCCAGCCATCCATACATACATACATAAACACATCCATACATACATACATCCGTACATCCACCCATTCGTATATCCATACATACATACATCCATTCATCCCTACATCCATACATCCACACATCCATACATCCATACACCTATACACCCTTACATCCATTCATCCGAACATCCATCCAGCCGTATACCCGCCCAACCATACATGCAAACACTCATACAACAATACAACCTTAAATCCATCCATTCATACATGCATACATTCATACATCCATACATCCACCCTTCCATACGTCCATAAAGCCATACATACGTGCACTCATCCATCCATACATACATCCATATATTCATCCATACATATGTCCATAGATCCATACATACACCCATAGACTCATACATACACACGTCCATAGATACATGCGTAAATACATCCATACATACATCCATACATACATACATCCATCCACCCATACATACATAAATTCTCCATTCATACCTCAATCTATCCACACATCCATCCATACATACATACATCCATCCGCACAAGGCATCCATACATGCATCCACCCAAACATAATCCATCCATATATCCATCCATCCATACGTCCATCCATCCATAAATCCATCCATACACCACACATCCATCCATACATCCATCCTTACATCCG
>NW_016925861.1:0-7401 GCF_001483705.2 Eufriesea mexicana
AGTAGTAAATGTCAATGAAATTGAATTTCCCAGGCTGACACTATAGCAATGAATAGGCTATAGAACGCCAATAGAATCTACCATCCTTAATTACGCAAAAAGGTTAGCTCACCACTATAAGTCGAAAATGTCAACAAAATTGAAGTTTCCAGCCGGATTCTACAGCATTGCTGTGGATATAGCACGCCAAAAGTATCATTGCACCTTACCTATGCAAGGAAGGTAGCTCACCATGGTATTAGACGGAAATGTCAACAAAATTGTATTTTCCAGCCACAATCTATATCATTGCAAAGGCTACAGGACTCAAAATGCATATTTCCACCTTACTTACGCAATGAAGTTAGCTCACCATGATATTAGTCGAAAATGTCTATAAATTTGAATTTTTCGACCACATTCTATATCATTGCAAAGGCTATAGCACGCCAATACTATCTTTCCCCCTTACTTATGCAGGGAAGGAAGGTCACCAGGATATTAGTCGAAAATATCAATAAAATTGTAGTTTCCTTCCAGATTCTACAGCATTGCAACGCCTATAGCAAGCCAACAGAATCTTTCCTCCTTATTTATGCAAGCAAGTTAACTCACATCGATATTATTCGAAAATGTTAACAAAATTGAACTTTCCAGACAGATTCTGCTTAATTGCAATAGCTATAGCACGCCAAACGCATCTTTCCTCCTTACATATCCAAGGAGGTTAGCTCACCACGATGTAAGTCGAAAATGTCAGTAAAATTGAATTTTCCAGCAAGATTCTGTAGCATTGCAATGCCTATAGCACGCCAACCGAAACTTTTCTCCGTATTTAAGCAAAAAAGTTAGCTTACCACGATACTAGTCGTGAATGTCAATAAAATTGAATTTTCCAGCCTGACACTATAGCAATGCAATGGCTACAGCACGCCAATAGAATCTACCATCCCTAATTACTCAAAAAAGATAGCTCCCCACGATATTAGTCAATACCGTCAATACAATTGAACTTTCCAGCTTGATCCTATAGCATTGCGAAGGCTATTGCACGCCAAAAGAATCTTTCTTCCTTACAAATGCAAGGAAGTTAGCTCACCACGATATCAGTATAAATGTCAGTAAAATGGAACTTTCATGCAAGATTCTGTAGCATTGCAATGCCTATAGCACGCCAACCGAATCCTTTCTCCTTATTTAAGAAAGATAGTCAGCTTACCTCGATATTAGTCGTAAATGTCAATAAAATTGAATTTCCAAGCCTGACACTATAGCAATGAATTGGCTATAGCACGCCAATAGAATCTACCATCCTAAATTACGCAAAAAAGTTAGCTCACCACTATAAGTCGAAAATGTCAACAAAATTGAAGTTTCCAGCCAGATTCTACAGAATTGCCATGGCTGTAGCACGCCAAAATGATCTTTCCTGCTTACCAATGCAAGGAAGTTAGCTCACCACGATATCAGTCGAAAATGTCTTTAAAATTGAATTCTCCAGGAAGATTCTATAGCTTTGCAATGCCTAAAGCACGCCATTGGAATGTTTCCTCCTTATTGGTGCAAGAAAGTTAGCTCACCACGATATTAGTCGTAAATGTCAACAAAATTTTATTTTCCAGCCACATTGTACAGCATTGCAATGGATATAGCACGCCAATTGAAACCATCCTCCATATTTATGAAAGAAATATAGCTCACCATGATATTAGTCAAAAATGTCAATAAATTTGAATTTTCCGACCACATTGTATATCATTGCAAAGGCTATAGCACGCCAATATTCTCCTTCCCCCTTACTTACGCAAGGAAGTTAGCTTACCACGACATTAGTCGAAAATGTCTATAAAATTGAATTCTCCAGGAAGATTCTATAGCTTTGCAATCCCTATAGCACACAAATAGAACCTTTCCTGCTTATATATGCAAGAAAGTTAACTCACAGCGATATTAGCCGAAAATGTGTATAAAATTGCATTTTTCAGCCGGATTCAACAGCATTGCAGTGGATACAGCACGCCAAAAGTATCATTGCCCCTTACCTATGCAAGGAAGGTAGCTCACCATGGTATTAGACGGAAATGTCAACAAAATTGTATTTTCCAGCCACATTCCACATCATTGCAAAGGCTATAGCACTCAAAAAGCATATTTCCACCTTACTTACGCAAGGAAGTTAGCTCACCATGATATTAGTCGAAAATGTCTATAAATTTGAATTTCTCGACCACATTCTGTATCATTGCAAAGGCTGTAGCACGCCAATACTATCTTTCCCCCTTACTTATGCAAGGAAGTTAGGTCACCACGATATTAGTCGAAAATATCAATAAAATTGAAGTTTCCTTCCAGATTCTACAGCATTGCAACGCCTATAGCAAGCCAACAGAATCTTTCCTCCTTATTAATGCAAGCAAGTTAACTCACCACGATATTAGTTGAAAATGTCTACAAAATTGTATTTTCCAGCCACATTCTACATCATTGCAATGGCTATAGCACTGAAAAACCATTTTTCCTCCTTACTTACGCAAGGAAGTTAGCTCACCACGGTATTAGTCGAAAATGTCAACAAAATTGAACCTTCCATCCAGATTCTATAGCATTGCGACGGCTATAGCACTCCAATTGATTCTTTCGTACTTATTTATACAATAAAGTTGGTTCACCACGATATTAGTCGAAAATGTCAATAAAACTGAATTTTCCAGGAATATTCTTTAGCTTTGCAATGCCTATAGCACGCCAATAGAACCTTTCCTCCTTATTTATACAAGAAAGTCAACTCACAGAGATATAAGCCGAAAATGTCATTAAAATTGGATTTTCCAGCCAGATTCTACAGCATTGCAATGGATATAGCACGCCAATTGAAATCTTCCTCCTTATTTATGAAAGAAAGATAGCTCACCATGATATTAGTCGAAAATGTCAATAAATTTGAATTTTCCGACCACATTCTATATCATTGCAAAGGCTATAGCATGCCAATAGTCTCCTTCCCCCATACATGAGCAAGGAAGTAAGGTCACCACGATATTAGTCGAAAATGTCAATAAAATTTTATTTTCCACGAGGATTCTATAGCATGCAATGCCTGTAGCACGCCAATAGAATCGATCCTCCTTAGTTATGCAAGGAAGCTAACTCACCACGATATTAGTCGAAAGTGTCAATAAAATTGAACTTTCTGGACAGGTTTTACAGCATTGCAATTGCTATAGCACGCCATGAGGATCTTTCCTGCTTGCTTACGCAAGGAAGATAGCTTACCACGATATCAGTCGAAAATGTCTATAAAATTGAATTCTCCAGGAAGATTCTATAGCTTTGCAATGCCTAAAGCACGCCATTGGAATGTTTCCTCCTTATTGGTGCAAGAAAGTTAGCTCACCACGATATTAGTCGTAAATGTCAACAAAATTTTATTTTCCAGCCACATTGTACAGCATTGCAATGGATATAGCACGCCAATTGAAACCATCCTCCATATTTATGAAAGAAATATAGCTCACCATGATATTAGTCAAAAATGTCAATAAATTTGAATTTTCCGACCACATTGTATATCATTGCAAAGGCTATAGCACGCCAATATTCTCCTTCCCCCTTACTTACGCAAGGAAGTTAGCTTACCACGACATTAGTCGAAAATGTCTATAAAATTGAATTCTCCAGGAAGATTCTATAGCTTTGCAATCCCTATAGCACACAAATAGAACCTTTCCTGCTTATATATGCAAGAAAGTTAACTCACAGCGATATTAGCCGAAAATGTGTATAAAATTGCATTTTTCAGCCGGATTCAACAGCATTGCAGTGGATACAGCACGCCAAAAGTATCATTGCCCCTTACCTATGCAAGGAAGGTAGCTCACCATGGTATTAGACGGAAATGTCAACAAAATTGTATTTTCCAGCCACATTCCACATCATTGCAAAGGCTATAGCACTCAAAAAGCATATTTCCACCTTACTTACGCAAGGAAGTTAGCTCACCATGATATTAGTCGAAAATGTCTATAAATTTGAATTTCTCGACCACATTCTGTATCATTGCAAAGGCTGTAGCACGCCAATACTATCTTTCCCCCTTACTTATGCAAGGAAGTTAGGTCACCACGATATTAGTCGAAAATATCAATAAAATTGAAGTTTCCTTCCAGATTCTACAGCATTGCAACGCCTATAGCAAGCCAACAGAATCTTTCCTCCTTATTAATGCAAGCAAGTTAACTCACCACGATATTAGTTGAAAATGTCTACAAAATTGTATTTTCCAGCCACATTCTACATCATCGCAATGGCTATAGCACTGAAAAACCATTTTTCCTCCTTACTTACGCAAGGAAGTTAGCTCACCACGGTATTAGTCGAAAATGTCAACAAAATTGAACCTTCCATCCAGATTCTATAGCATTGCGACGGCTATAGCACTCCAATTGATTCTTTCGTACTTATTTATACAATAAAGTTGGTTCACCACGATATTAGTCGAAAATGTCAATAAAACTGAATTTTCCAGGAATATTCTTTAGCTTTGCAATGCCTATAGCACGCCAATAGAACCTTTCCTCCTTATTTATACAAGAAAGTCAACTCACAGAGATATAAGCCGAAAATGTCATTAAAATTGGATTTTCCAGCCAGATTCTACAGCATTGCAATGGATATAGCACGCCAATTGAAATCTTCCTCCTTATTTATGAAAGAAAGATAGCTCACCATGATATTAGTCGAAAATGTCAATAAATTTGAATTTTCCGACCACATTCTATATCATTGCAAAGGCTATAGCATGCCAATAGTCTCCTTCCCCCATACATGAGCAAGGAAGTAAGGTCACCACGATATTAGTCGAAAATGTCAATAAAATTTTATTTTCCACCAGGATTCTATAGCATGCAATGCCTGTAGCACGCCAATAGAATCGATCCTCCTTAGTTATGCAAGGAAGCTAACTCACCACGATATTAGTCGAAAGTGTCAATAAAATTGAACTTTCTGGACAGGTTTTACAGCATTGCAATTGCTATAGCACGCCATGAGGATCTTTCCTGCTTCCTTACACAAGGAATTTAGCTTACCACGAAATTAGTCGAAAATGTCTACAAAATTGTATTTTCCAGCCACAATCTATATCATTGCAATGGCTACGCCTATAGCACGCAAATAGAAACTTTCATGCTTATATATGCAAGAAAGTTAACTCACAGCGATATTAGCCGTAAATGTGAATAAAATTGCATTTTCCAGCCGGATTCTTCAGCATTGCAGTGGAAATAGCACGCCAAAAGTATCATTGCCCCTTACCTATGCAAGGCAGGTAGCTCACCATGGTATTAGACGGAAATGTCAACAAAATTGTATTATCCAGCCACAATCTATATCATTGCAAAGGCTACGGTACTCAAAAAGCACATTTCCACCGTACATACGCAAGGAAGTTAGCTCACCATGATATTAGTCGAAAATGTCTATAAATTTGAATTGTTCGACCACATTCTATATCATTGCAAAGGCTATAGCACGCCAATACTATCTTTCCCCCTTACTTATGCAAGGAAGTTAGGTCACCACGATATTAGTCGAAAATATCAATAAAATTGAAGTTTCCTTACAGATTCTACAGCATTGCGCCGCCTATAGCAAGCCAACAGAATCTTTCCTCCTTATTTATGCAGGCAAGTTAACTCACAACGATATTATTCGAAAATGTTAACGAAATTGAACTTTCCAGCCAGATTCTGCTGAATTGAAATGGCTATAGCACGCCAAACGCATCTTTCCTCCTTACATATCCAAGGAAGTTAGCTCACCACGGTGTAAGTCGAAAATGTCAGCAAAATTGAATTTTCCAGTTATATTCTATAGCATTGCAATGCCTATAGCACGCCAACCGAATCCTTTCTCCTTATTTAAGCAAGAAAGTTAGCTTACCACGATACTAGTCGTGAATGTCAATAAAATTGAATTTTCCAGCCTGACACAATAGCAATGCTATGGCTACAGCACGCCAATAGAATCTACCATCCCTAATTACTCAAAAAAGATAGCTCCCCACGATATTAGTCAAAACCGTCAATATAATTGAACTTTCCAGCTTGATTCTATAGCATTGCGAAGGCTATTGCACGCCAAAAGAATCTTTCTTCCTTACCAATGCAAGGAAGTTATCTCACCACGATATCAGTAAAAATGTCAGTAGAATGGAATTTTTCTGCAAGATTCTGTAGCATTGCAATGCCTATAGCACGCCAACCGAATCTTTTCTCCTTATTTAAGCAAGATAGTCAGCTTACCTCGATATTAGTAGTAAATGTCAATAAAATTGAATTTCCCAGCCTGACACTATAGCAATGAATAGGCTATAGCACGCCAATAGAATCTACCATCCTTAATTACGCAAAAAAGTTAGCCCACCACTATAAGTCGAAAATGTCAACAAAATTGAAGTTTCCAGCCAGATTCTACAGAATGTGAATGGCTATAGCACGCCAAAATGATCTTTCCTCCTTACCAATGCAAGGAAGTTAGCTTACCACGATATCAGTCGAAAATATCTATAAAATTGAATTCTCCAGGGAGATTCTATAGCTTTGCGATGCCTATAGCACGCAAATAGAACCTCTCCGGCATATATGCAAGAAAGTTAACTCACAGCGATATTAGACGAAAATGTCAATAAAATTGGATTTTGCTGCCAGAATCTACAGCATTGCAATGGATATAGCACGCCAATTGAATCCTTCCTCCTTATTTATGAAAGAAAGATAGCTCACCATGATATTAGTCGAAAATGACAATAAATTTGAATTTTCCGACCACATTCTATATCATTGCAAAGGCTATAGCACGACAATAGTCTCCTTCCCCTTACTTATGCAAGGAAGTAAGGTCACCACGATATTAGCCGAAAATGTCAATAAAATTTTATTTTCCACGAGGATTCTATAGCATGCAATGCCTATAGCACGCCAATAGAATAGTTCCTCCGTAGTTATGCAAGGAAGCTAACTCACCACGATATTAGTCGAAAGTGTCAGTGAAATTGAACTTTCTGGACAGGTTCTACATCATTGCAATGGCTATAGCACTCAAAAATTGCTTACGCAAGGAAGTTAGCTCACCACGATATCAGTCGAAAATGTCTGTAAAATTGAATTCTCCAGGAAGATTCTATAGCTTTGCAATGCCTATAGCACGCAAATAGAACCTTTCCTGCTTATTTATGCAAGAAAGTGAACTCACAGCGATACTAGCCGAAAATGTGAATAAAATTGCATTTTCCAGCCGGATTCTACAGCATTGCAGTGGATATAGCACGCCAAAAGTATCATTGCCCCTTTCCTATGCAAGGAAGGTAGCTCACCATGGTATTAGACGGAAATGTCAACAAAATTGTATTTTCCAGCCACAATC
>NW_016925861.1:13647-15584 GCF_001483705.2 Eufriesea mexicana
TATTAGTCGAAAATGTCAACAAAATTGAACCTTCCATCCAGATTCTATAGCATTGCTACGGCTAACGCAGTCCAATAGAATCGTTCCTCCTTATTTATACAATAAAGTTGGCTCACCACGATATTAGTCGAAAATGTCAATAAAATTGAACTTTCTGGACAGGTTCTACAGCATTGCAATTGCTATAGCACGCCATGAGGATCTTTCCTGCTTGCTTACGCAAGGAAGTTAGCTTACCACGATATCAGTCGAAAATGTCTATAAAATTGAATTCTCCAGGAAGATTCTATAGCTTTGCAATGCCTATAGCACGCAAATAGAACCTTTCCTGCTTATTTATGCAAGAAAGTTAACTCACAGCGATATTAGCCGAAAATGTGAATAAAATTGGATTTTCCAGCCGGATTCTACTGCATTGCAGTGGATATAGCACGCCAAAAGTATCATTGCCCCTTTCCTATGCAAGAAAGGTAGCTCACCATGGTATTAGACGGACATGTCAACAAAATTGTATTTTCCAGCCACAATCTATATCATTGCAAAGGCTACAGCACTCAAAAATCACATTTCCACCGTACTTACGCAAGGAAGATAGCTCACCACGATATGAGTCGAAAATGTCAACAAAATTGTATTTTCCAGCCACATTCTACATCATGCAATTGCTATAGCACTCTAAAACCATCTTTCCTCCTTACTTACGCAAGGAAGTTAGCTCACCACGGTATTAGTCGGAAATGTCAACAAAATTGAACTTTCCAGCCAGATTCTATAGCATTGTGACGGCTATAGCACTCCAATTGATTCTTTCGTCCTTATTTATACAATAAAGATGGCTCACCACGATATTAGTTGAAAATGTCAATAAAACTGAATTTTCCAGTTATATTCTATAGCTTTGCAATGCATATAGCACGCCAATAGAATCTTTCCTCCTTATATATGCAAGAAAGATAACTCACAGTGATATTAGCCGAAAATGTCTATAAAACTGGATTTTCCGGCCAGATTCTACAGAATTGCAATGGATATAGCACACCAATTGAAACCTTCCTCCTTATTTATGAAAGAAAGATAGCTCACCATGATATTAGTCGAAAATGTCAATAAATTTGACTTTTCCGACCACATTGTATATCATTGCGAAGGCTATAGCACGCCAATAGTATCCTTCCCCCTTACTTATGCAAGGAAGTTAGGTCACCACGATATTAGTCGAAAATGTCAATAAAATTTTATTTTCCATGTGGATTCTAAAGCATGCAATGCCTATAGCACGCCAATAGAATCGTTCCTCCTTAGTTTTGCAAGAAAGCTAACTCACCACGATATTAGTCGAAAGTGTCAATAAAATTGAACTTTCTGGACAGGTTCTACAGCATTGCAATTGCTATAGCACGCCATGAGGATCCTTCCTGCTTGCTTACGCAAGGGAGTTAGCTTACCACGATATCAGTCGAGAATGTCAATAAAATCGTGTTTTCCAACCAGATTCTAAAGGACTGCAATGGCAGTAGCACACCAATAGAATCTTTCCTCCTTATTTATGCACGAAAGTTAGCTCATCACGATATTAGTCGAAAATGTCAATGAAATTGAATTTTCCAGGACGATTCTATAGCTTTGCTATGCCTAAAGCACACCAATGGAATGTTTCCTCCTTATTAGTGCAAGAAAGATAGCTCACCGCGATATTAGTCGATAATGTCAGCAAAATAGTATTTTCCTGCCACATTCTATATTATTGCAATGGCTATAGCACTCAAAAAGCATCTTTCCTCCTTACTTATGCAAGGAAGCTAGCTCACCACGATATTAGTCGAAAATGTCAATAAAATTGTATTTTCCAGCCATATTCTACAGGACTGCAATGGCTATAGCACACCAATAGAATCTTTACTCCTTATTTATGCACGAAAGTTAGCTCACCACGATAT
>NW_016925861.1:15641-18013 GCF_001483705.2 Eufriesea mexicana
AAGTTAGCTCACCACGATATTAGTCGAAAATGTCAACAAAATTGAACTTTCCAGCCAGATTCTATAGCATTGTGACGGCTATAGCACGCCAATCGAATCTTTCCTCCGTATTTACACAATAAAGTTGGCTCACCACGATATTAGTCGAAAATGTCAATAATATTGAATTTGCCATAGAGATTCTATGGCTTTGCAATGGCTATAGCACACCAATAGAATCTTTACTCCTTATTTATGCACGAAAGTTAGCTCACCACGATATTAGTCGAAAATGTCAATAATATTGAATTTGCCATAGAGATTCTATGGCTTTGCAATGGCTATAGCACACCAATAGAATCTTTACTCCTTATTTATGCACGAAAGTTAGCTCACCACGATATTAGTCGAAAATGTCTGCAAAATTGTATTTTCCAGCCACATTCTATATCATTGCAATGGGTATAGCACTCAAAAAGCATCTTTCCTCCTTACATATGCAAGGGAGTTAGCTCACCACGATAATAGTCGAAAATGTAAACAAAATTGAACTTTCCAGACAGATTCTATAGCATTGTGACGGATATAGCACGCCAATTGAATCTTTCCTCCGTATTTATACAATAAAGTTGGCTCACCACGATAATAGTCGAAAATGTCAATAAAATTGGATTATCCAGCCGGATTCTACAGCATTGCAGTAGATATAGCATGCCTAAAGTATCTTTCCTCCATACCCATGCAAGGAAGATAGCTCGGCATGGTATTAGACGGAAATGTCAACAAAATTTTATTTTCCAGCCACAATCTATATCATTGCAAAGGCTATTGCACTCAAAAAGCATATTGCCAACTTTCCTACGCACGGAAGTTTGCTCACCACGATATTAGCCGAAAATGTCAACAAAATTTAACTTTCCAGCCAGATTCTATAGCATTGCGACGGCTATAGCACGCCAATTGAATCTTTCGTCCCCATTTATACAATAAAGTTGGCTCGCAACGATTTTAGTCGAAAATGTCAATAAAACTGTATTTTCCAGGAAGATTCTATAGCTTTGCAATGCCTATTGCACGCCATTAGAACCTTTCCTCCTTATTTATGAAAGAGAGATAGCTCACCATGATATTAGTCGAAAATGTCAATAAATTTGGATTTTCCGACCACATTCTATATCATTGCAAAAGCTATAGCACGCCAATTGAATCCTTCCTCCTTATTTATGAAAGAGAGATAGCTCACCATGATATTAGTCGAAAATGTCAATAAATTTGGATTTTCCGACCACATTCTATATCATTGCAAAAGCTATAGCACGCCAAAAGTATCCTTCCTCCTTACCTATGCAAAGAAGTTAGCTCACCACGATATTAGTCGAAAATGTCAATAAAATTGTATTTTCCAGCCAGATTCTACAGGACTGCTATGGCTATAGCACACCAGTAGAATCTTTACTCCTTATTTATGCACGAAAGTTAGCTCACCACGATATTTGTCGAAAATGTCAATAAAATTGAATTTTGCAGGACGATTCTATAGCTTTGCTATGCCTATAGCACACCAATGGAATCTTTCCTCCTTATTAGTGCAAGAAAGTTAGCTCACCACAATATTTGTCGAAAATGTCAGCAAAATAGTATTTTCCAGCCACATTGTATATAATTACAATGGGTATAGCACTCAAAAAGCATCTTTCCTCCTTACTTACGCAAGGAAGTTAGCTCACCACGGTATTAGTCGAAAATGTCAACAAAATTGAACTTTCCAGCCAGATTCTATAGCACTGCGACGGCTATAGCACGTCAATTGAATCTTGCCTCCGTATTTACACAATAAAGATGGCTCACCATGATATTAGCCGAAAATGTCATTAAAATTGAATTTGCCATACAGATTGTATAGCGTTGCAGAGGCAATAGCACGCCAATAGAATCTTTCCTCCTTATTTATGCAAGAAAGTTAGCTCACCACGATATTAGTCGAGAATGTCAATAAAATTGAGTTTTCCAGCCAGATTCTGCAGGACTGCAATGGCTATAGCACACCAATAGTATCTTTCCTCCTTATTTATACACGAAAGTTTGCTCACCACGATATTAGTCGAAAATGTCAATAAAATTGTGTTTTTCAGGACTATTCTGTAGCTTTGCTGTGCCTATAGCACACCAATGGAATCTTTCCTCCTTATTAGTGCAAGAGAGTTAGCTCACCACGATATTAGTCGAAAATGTCAGCAAAATTGCATTTTCTTGCCACATTCTATATCATTGCAATGGCTATAGCACTCAAAAAGCATCTTTCCTCCTTACTTATGCAAGGAAGTTAGCTCACCACGATATTATTCGAAAATGTCAACAAAATTGAACTTTCCAGCCAGATTCTATAGCATTGC
>NW_016925861.1:23670-24420 GCF_001483705.2 Eufriesea mexicana
CGAAAATGTCAATAAAATTGAGTTTTCCAGCCAGATTCTGCAGGACTGCAATGGCTATAGCACACCAATAGAATCTTTCCTCCATATTTATACACGAAAGTTAGCTCACCACGATATTAGTCGAAAATGTCAATAAAATTGAATTTTCCAGGACGAGTCTACAGCTTTGCTATGCCTATAGCACACCAATCGAATCTTTCCTCCTTATTAGTGTAACAAAGTCAGCTCACCACGATATTAGTCAAAAATGTCAGCAAAATCGTATTTTCCAGCCACATTCTATATCATTGCAATGGGTATAGCACTGAAAAAGCATCTTTCCTCCTTACATATGCATGGGAGATAGCTCACCACGATATTAGTCGAAAATGTCAATAAAATTGAACTTTCCAGCCAGATTCTATTGCATTGCGACGCCTATAGCACGCCAATTGAATCTTTCCTCCGTATTTATACAATAAAGTTGGCTCGCCACGATGATAGTCGAAAATGTCAATAAAATTGGATTTTCCAGCCGGATTCGACAGCATTGCAGTGGATATAGCACGCCTAATGTATCTTTCCTCCTTACCTATGCACGGAAGTTAGCTCGCCATGGTATTAGACGGAAATGTCAACGAAATTGTATTTTCCAGGCACAATCTATATCATTGCAAAGGCTATAGCACTCAGAAAGCATATTTCCACCTTACTTACGCAAGGAAGTTTTCTCACCACGGTATTAGTCGAAAATGACAACAAAATTGAACT
>NW_016925862.1:0-1921 GCF_001483705.2 Eufriesea mexicana
ACATGTTATTCCGCAGATAAACTTTCAATTGACGGTAATGTCGATTTCTTAGCTGGAACAACTAATGGCTGCGTCGGGCTTGTCAGAAAGATTGCTCTATTTACGCGCTGGTCCATGTGATCCACTTTTCCGCGACCTGTGCTTACCCGATGCATATTTAGGAGGAAGGAACCCTAGACAAAGTTTCGTTAACGGCAGGTCTACCCGGGATAAGGGTACGTGCGAGACGTTTTAAGGTCGTGCTTAAGAAACTTCCGCGCGATTAGACGGGCGGTGATCACTGTAACTGAGCCAAACTTCTTCGACGAGGACAGGGAACGTTACGGGATGATATCGAACAATGCAAAAGGAGCATCGTTCCTCTGTACGGAAAGATCGAAGAACGTGGACAATCGATGAATGTAAGACTGACAAGTTGATGTAGAATACCTAGTGGAAGGAAAGCAATCCTTTTCTTCATGGAGAAGCTTGGAATTAATATTCGTAATGTTGAAATTACAATTCTACGGCGGCGAATACTGGTTTTGTGACTCCAAATTTGAGGAAACAACAAGAACATAACACAAGCTCAAAGCTTATAAAACTATTTCAACTAAGAAAAGGAACTCCAAGATAAATGAACGAAACCACACAAAGGTGCACTCTAATTTTCAATTGAATTCTGTGTGCTCTGTTTCTGTCGTCAAGGGCCACGCTTTTATGCTTTTCGTAATCTACGTTTCACTTCCCCGTATGGAGCATATAACTGAATTTTGTTACTCAAAATACATGTTCCTTTACTTCTAGGAAACGTTGACCGGTTTATAAGTTGTTTTTGTTGGAAGTGGCAGATTCGTTATTTCTTTCTGAAATGGTATCCTACACTGTGCAATATATGACTGACTCAAAATTCGTCATTATTCAGCTACAAGGAGAAGGAATATTGCCTCTTATTTGAAGAAATTGAGAAACGAGTATAATCGATAAGTTTATAAATGAGAATTTCGAATGGTATGCCAGATGCAATGAACGAAATTCATTTCTGCTGGGAGAGACATTGAGTTAACCTCTTAATATTGAAGTTACTATGCAACAGATGACTGATATCAAATTCGTCACTATTCAACATTAGGGATAAGAAATATTGTCACGAATGGGAAAAGGGGTCGTCCTTTTTGGGAAAAAATTTAGAATCAAGCATAATCGACGAGTTTAGAACAGAAAAGAAGAAAAGGAATACTAAGGTGCAGAGAAGAAATCCTGAATTATTCTTCGTATTATTGAAATTACTGTGCTAAGTGACTGGTTCAAATTTCGCCATTAATCAACATAATGGATAAAGAAAGTTGTTGTGCATAGTATCGGACGATACCTACCGAAGGTAAATCCATTGTAAGAACGAATTGAAAATATGAATCCGTTTGCCTCTTAATTTACATGAGCTATACATACATTATTTAAAATTTATGACACTACTTTATTATAAATGTTGAAATCAAGTATTAACGTACTTGTATCTTAATTTTTCAACAATTTCGCCATTAATTAATACTCATAGTTACCTCTGACTTTATATGCGTAGGCACCGTTCTAATTCATAGTTCAATTCGTTAACGGAAAGAGACTATAGAATACAACTGCAAAATGTTTGACTGTTTCTTGCTAAAGAAATTTGCGTGAATCGTGTGTATTTTCTGCCATATTTCTCAAAACATCTCCTTCTGCTCTATACAATAGTATACTATCCTTCGCTCCACACTCTTTTCCTAAAATTAATTTTAAATATTCAGGAATTACTATTTTTTATTGCAAAAGGGGGGTCCAACTATTTCCAGACTGAAGTCGGTATTTCTATGCTTCGCAAAAGGGACAGCAAGTCCTGTATCGATGCTTCAATGAAACATACTCTTTATCGATTCACCTTCTAAATACAAGCTGCTAA
>NW_016925863.1:0-9400 GCF_001483705.2 Eufriesea mexicana
TACCAAATGCTGTTATTCAGTGAATAACGCTATTCTGCCAAGTTTTGTGAAGATCGGCAGGTGTTGCGTCCCAGGGGTGTTAGTAGATAAAAAAAACTAAACCAAAGGAACACAAAGGTGTTTGAATACCCCTTTTGGCCAACCGGCTAGATTGTCCGGCTCTGCGCGGGTACGCTGTGATTCGCGAAGTTTCTCGTATCTTGGTTTACAATTTTGAATGGGTTACTCACTGAGTTGCCGCAAGCCTTAGAGATCGAGGGATTTGCAGTTGTTGTATAGCGTGTCGTATGGGAGCTCGCAGCTGATAGATGAGACGTGGAGGAGCCTCGCAGAACAACAAGCGTGATGGACGATCGGGCTGGCGGTGTCCAGACTGGGTGGACGGGTAGGGCGCAGCTCGGCGATGTCGATCAGAGGTTGCTGATGAAGGATGCGTCTCCGTGGTCGCGGGATGCCGATGGTTCACCGGGCTGGCGGTGTCCAGACTGGGTGGACGATGAGGGCGCAGCTCGACGACGTTGATTGGTTGGAGAGGAGTCGCTTTGCCAACGACTGTGTTGTTCCAGGCTGAGGTCTCGCAATTTCCCTCAAGATTGTCGAAGGAGTATAACTTGGATAGTAGGTCTCGCAAAGAACGGCACTTGTTGTATAGTAAAATAAAATAGTAGTATATTCTTTAAACTGTTGTACAATATAAGTTTAAAAGGTAGGTCGCGAGTATAAGTAGACGTAAGGCCGAACCGTAGCTAACAACTGACTGATGAACTTGAACTCTTGACTGGTAACTGGCAACTGCCGAACTGTAACTATCTCCGCTCGGAGCGCGCTGCTCCTTTTAAGCTGATAGGCCTTTGCTTGGCTGCTTCCTTTCCTGTGCGTGGCGGTGGTTCCCGTGCGTTATCGTTGGTGAGCTCAGCGCGTTATCGGTGAGAAAGGCCTTGGCTGCTTCCTGTACGCGGCGGTGATTCCCGCTATGGTTGCTTTAGTATAACTCCTCTATATTCCGTTCGTCATATTTCCTATCGTTCGGTTTTAGCGTCTTTACAATTATTATTAGTATTACAATTTATTCTTATTACTATTATTGTTCATTAACAAGTCTTAGTTTTATCACTATTTAATTTATATAATACATATTTTATATGTTCCTTATTCCTACGTTTCGCAATATATATATATACTTTATAATGTTTTTGATATTCTTTATTCTTTATTCGTATAACATATTTTATATTTGCATTTGATATTCTTTTATTCTTTATTCATTGCAAAACTTTATAATACAGTCGATAGTCTTGCACCCTAGATGATTAATAAGTATTATAATATAATATTCTATATAATAGTGTCTTTCTATATGGTTAATACGTATAATAATATAATATTCTTTATAATAGTGTCTTTCTATATGGTTAATAAGTATTACAATATGATATTCGTGTAATATATAATGCGTGTTCGTGCAAGCCTAAGACGTCACGCTGACGTCACACCTCCCTTCCCGGAGGAAAGAAATTCTCCGGATTTCTTGTCGCGGGTGGGGGGGTTGGGCTTTTTAGTCTGTATCAGATGTGTAATCTTTTTGGATATTTTTATTGTTTGTTTTTGGGGTTTTGGGGATTTCTGTCTTCCTGTGTGGAGTTGTTGTTACCAGCTCCATTTCTGTATCCTCGTTGTTGTGCTGCTGCTGCTGTTCTCCCTTGGTGATGAAATGTGTTAATGTTGTCCAAATTGCTGCTGCCATGTGAATGCTCCAACCGTACGCGCGATGTAATGTGATGCCATTGAGTATCGTGTTTATTATTATTTTAATAAATCGGAATATAATGAATATTCCTAAAAGTCCCGACGTAATTGTTCCGAGTTGTAAGAATTTATCCCACATTCTCTTTGCTATGTTTTTTGTGAAGTGCTCTATGTCCTTTTGCGATAAGAATTCTTGTAGGTTTAAATTTATTTGGGCGTCAGTGTCCCCGCTTAGTCTCTGCGCGAAGTTGTCTAGTGTCGTCTTTTTCTCTATCGGGAACATGATATGCTCCCGTAGATTTTCAATTTCTTCATTTGTATATATTCCCCCTGTGGCAAGGCCAAGTGGTTCTTCATATCGCCATTTCTGTATTGAGTATGGATTTGGGGCTGGTGGGTGCATTATTTCTGTTGGACGAGGAGTTAGCTTACACCACCTTGCGTTAATTTTGAATAAGGTCGGTAATAGCTCGTTACATTTCTTCGCACTCCCGTTAGTAGTGATGATATGCGTTCTGGGTTTGAGGAATGCGGTCTTATTGTTGGCAATTATGGGTAGCTCATTGTAGCATGTTTCTGCTTTCCTAAATGAGACCGTCGTGGGTATACATTTTACAATGTGCACGGCCTCACCTGCTGGTATGACTACATAGCCGGCCTCTCCCATAATGGAAAATGCTACCTCATCCTGGCTGGGTTGTGCTAAAACATTCTTAATTGTTTGTGTTTGTAACTTGCATCTGGCTTCTATTATATTTCTATATAAGTTTAGTATTTGGTTGCGTGTGTGTCGTTCTACGTATATAAACTTGGAATTTATGTAGGTGAATATGTCCAAATTGTTTGTAGTTGGTTTATTATCCTTTTTGAAGGGACTGTTCCTCGTTTCTAGTATATATAATTTTGGATGCTCTGTTTTAATTAATGTATAACCGCACAGTGTGGTTTTTGTTGTTTGTGCCAGAGCGAAAGTTAAATCTTTTGATGTTACTGTGTACACGGTTGGTTGGTTCGGCGCTGTTACGATGGCTGCTTGCCCTTCGTATAGGACGTTGTAGCTATTGAAGCTACATCGGTCTTCGGGTGTTGGTCTCCAGTACGTATGTCCGTTTTCCGAATCTAAACAGCTCCCTTTGTGTAATTCACATCGTTGCCCAGATTTCAGTATGACTTTGTTCTTTTCCAATTTTATGTCCGTAAGGTAGTTTTGTAAGGTTATTTTTACGAGGGCCTGGACCACGACGTCGGTCCATGTGCCGTACGGGTCACTGTACGTTGCACCCGCACAAATCCCATCGTTCTTTAGGACTCCGGCAATCGTAATTCCACGTGTCGTGGTGGAATTGGGTGAAATTCCCGTGATGATGATTGTTGGGCTTACCAGTACGTATGTCCGTTTTCCGAATCTAAACAGCTCCCTTTGTGTAATTCACATCGTTGCCCAGATTTCAGTATGACTTTGTTCTTTTCCAATTTTATGTCCGTAAGGTAGTTTTGTAAGGTTATTTTTACGAGGGCCTGGACCACGACGTCGGTCCATGTGCCGTACGGGTCACTGTACGTTGCACCCGCACAAATCCCATCGTTCTTTAGGACTCCGGCAATCGTAATTCCACGTGTCGTGGTGGAATTGGGTGAAATTCCCGTGATGATGATTGTTGGGCTTAACTTGAACGTCCCGGTGTTTGTTAGGGTTTGACAGGTGTCTCTTGTGGTTGTATAGATGTACTGTTCTCGTCCGTTTTCTACCACGGACGAGTGGGAGTGCATCCCGCAGTGGTAAATCGTCCTATCGATCTCTATTTTGCATTGCAGAACTTCCGTCGTTCCGAACTGCGCTAATTGCAGCAGTTGTATGTTTTTTGTAGTGGTATTGGTGGCATCCGGAGGCGCATCACATGGCGGTGCGTCAACCGTGGAGAAGACTGTGGTGTTTAGTGTCCGTCCTCCGCAATCGTACCCCACGAGTGCTTTGGCGGTGGTGGTGATGGCGATGAGGGCGGTGATGGTGGTAATGGTGTTCATTGTGTTTTTAGGTGTTTATGTTGGCGCTGCGCGTTCCTTCCGGGGAGGGAGGTTTTGCCAATTTTAATTTATTCGCGTGCACGATGCGCGTGACGTTCTTATATGCTATCTTTACATTATTTTTGGGGTATATGGTGATTACCCTATGCGGGCCCGTATATTGGGGACCTAGTTTGCCTTTTTGGGGTTCCCTTAGGAGGTACACCATGTCTCCCTGGGTGAACGTCTGCGCATGTATCTTTTTGTCATAGTAAAGTTTGGATTTCCGTTTGGCTTCTATTAGATTTCCGCGGGCGGTCTTCTGCGCGTAAGTAAGGCGAGTTTGCAGTTCTATAAGGTATTCATTGTACGTTTCGTCCGATGTGAGAATAGGAGGGTTGTCTGATGCGGGTACGCGAGCCAATCTCCCAAAAACTAGCTCGTGTGGTGTGAAATGAGTACCCTCATGTACGCTCGTGTTATATGAGAACATGGCGAGATCGAGCCATGTATCCCAATTGTTTAGAGCGACATAATTTCTCAAATAGTCTGTTAATACTTGGTGGGATCTTTCGATCGATCCATTTGACTGGGGATGAAATGCCGTGGTTGTAAATCGAGAGATTTTAAATTTCTTAGCTATTTGTTTGATTAACGAATTCACAAAGTTGGAGCCTTGATCCGTGAGGATCGCTTTTGGGGCTCCGAAGCGGCATATGAACGAATTTATTAATGCGTTGGCCGTTTCTATGGCATCCGCAAATTCCATCGGTACAGCAATTGAATATTTCGTCAGTAAGTCTTGTATAGTTAGGATGTATCTGGAATTTCGTGACGTCGTGGGGAGCGGGCCCATTACGTCAAGCGAGATTTTATCGAATGCGAGACCCGGCGTGTCTGTCAGTACCATTGGTTGTCTGGTCTTTTGTCTCGTTAGTTTCTGAAGCTGGCAGCTGTGACAAGCAGTTACGTATGCTATTACGTCCAGTTTAAGAGACGGCCAGAAGTACTTTTCACGTATTCTTTTATAGGTCTTGGTTACCCCTTTATGTCCACCTGCGGCGGAGACGTGGTTCTCCACAACGATGTCATGGCGGGTGGTTTCAAGCGGGATCTGTACTTCGTGAGAGCACATAACGATGGTGGTTGGTATGGAGTTGAATAGGACGAGGAGGTGATCTCGGATTTCTTGGTACGGAATGTGGTCGATTGATGTCTTGGACATGGATATTGTTTTTAGGTTGAGTTCGGTGGCTACGTCGAGGAGGCTGCGTAAGGCCTCCAGGATGTCTTGAGGATCGGCGGAATGAGCTAGGGATGGTTTTATGGGAAGAAGAATTTGATTGTACTTTTTGGTCTTACAGACTCTTGCCCTGCCCAGCACTAAATCCTTGGATTTGAAAAGCTTTCCATTGGTTTCCAGGTCACATGCCCCTGCGTCTATGGGTCGTCCGTCAAGCGTCACGAAACATATTACATTGTCATTCCTCATCACCAGTCTGTCTCTGGTGTGTGTGATTATCTGTCTCGTTCTTGGTGATGGGTTGTCGTCAAATAATGCTTCGTCAGATGTGGATTGGTTGGGGTCGTCAGAGACCGTGCGTGGAATGGGTTCATGGTTTTGCGGTGAGGTTATCGGCGGGTCTTCCGTGATGTCAACGGGAAGGACAGTGACGGGATTCCGGGACAGTGCGTCAGCGTTTAAGTTTTGTTTCCCTGGTTTATATATAACTTTATATTCATATTCCGCCAGTTTCAACCTCCAACGGAGCAGCCGAGAGGTTGGATCCTTCACCGAATTCATCCAGACCAATGGCTGGTGATCCGTTATGAGGTTGAACTGCCGGCCATAGAGATACGGCCTGAAATAATGTGTCGCGTAGATAATTGCTAGGCATTCTTTTTCAATTGTGGAATAGTTCAATTCTGCTCCCTGCAGAAGGCGGGAGGTGTATGCGATTGGCTTGTCTTTTCCAATTTCTCCCTGACTGAGCACTGCCCCGAGGGCGAAACCGGAGGCGTCGGTGGTGACGTTAAAGGGCTTTGAGAAGTCAGGGTAGATAAGGAGTGGTTCCGAGGAGAGGGCGTCTCGTAAGGTAGTGAAGGCGGTTTGCTGTCGTTCAGTCCATTCAAACTTTGTGTCCCTTTTTAATAAGTTAGTCAGGGGCTTGGCGATGCTTGAAAATTTCTCTATGAATCGACGATAGTATCCTGCTAGACCGAGGAATTCACGGATGTTCCTCGGTGTCCTGGGCGTCGGGAAATCCCGGACGGCGGCCACCTTGCTTTCACACGGTTTCACGCCCCGGTCTGAGATTACGTGGCCCAGGTAGGTTACTTCTTGTCTGAGGAAACTGCATTTTGCAGGCTGGAGTTTTAGGTTCGCCGCGCGGAGTTTATGAGCTAGTTTTTGGAATTTGATTTCATGCTCTCTAAGGGAGCTCGCGTACAAAACAATGTCATCAAGATAGACGAAAAGCTCCGTTCCCTGCAAACCCGCCAGAACATTATCCATAAGCCGTTGGAAGGTGGCTGGCGCGTTACGGAGACCGAAGGACATTCGTTTAAATTCATAATGGCCATATGGCGTGGAAAATGCAGTTTTATGGCAGTCGTTCGGATCCAGGGGGACTTGGTGGAAACCACTTTTTAAATCGAAAACGCTGAAATACTTCGCGCTCCCGAGCTGATCCAGGATTTCTGATATGTTTGGAAGCGGGTACGCGTCCGCGATCGATTTTTCATTAAGGCCTCGATAATCTATAACCATTCGCCATTTTTTCACTCCCGGATCGTCCGACTTCTTCGGCACGATCCAGAGGGGCGCGTTGAATGGCGAATTGGAGGGCGCTACCACGTCGTTTTCCAAAAGTTCTTTCATTTGCGAATCTATTTCTCGCTTATGTATCGGCGGGTATCGATATTGTCGGATGTTGATGGGAGTCTCATTCGTTAACTTGATCTGGTGTTGTGCGGCGGTAGTGCACCCCAGCTTATCCCCCTCTAGGTGGAACAAGCTGTGGTGCTCCTTTACAAGTGCTTGGACGTGGCGGCGCTCCTCGTTATTCAAATGGTCCACGTTTACCTCATCGAGGATTACCTCGATTCGATCGCGGGTCTTGGCCGCGGAATTTCCTACGAAATGGACGTTTACGTCCCTAGGCTCGCACGGGGGTTCCGTGGATATTTGTACTATTTCTTCCAGGATCAGCTCTGGAGTTTGAAGTGTTATGCAGGTTTCCCCGAAGTTGGCACAGCCAATTATGGCCGTACCATCCCGGTTGGTTGCCACGCAGTCGAACGTGGCAATATTAGGGGCAAGCTTCTTGCCCGGGAGGAACCCATATACGGACCCGCATACGCTCACCGCGATACGAGATACCGTTCTCGCCGGAAGGACAACTTCCTTTTTAGGCGGTGGCGGTACAAAAGGGGCCATGGTTCCCCTGATTTGCAGTGACTGGTCTAGATATATGATTGCACCTTGGTTCAGGAAAGCTGAACCAAGGATTCCATCTGTAGGGATGGGGAATCCGTCGGGCACCACATGAAACGTTTCGTTTTGTTTGAAAAGTTCAATTGCCGCTGATCCCATCGTTTCTACCCTTTCGTTTGTAATGCCGTGGAGGTTAAGCCTCTCCTGGCTGTTGATCTTGGTCGATGGGTGGATCAGGGATTGTTTCACGAGATTAGGTTCTGCTCCTGTATCAATCAAGAGCAGAGCGGGTTTTGCTAATTGTGGTGCCTCGACGGTTATGCTCGGGACTAACGGTAATTTGGTGACAGTGGCGTTTGCAATTAGTGCTTCTCTTCCTCCGGCGTTGCTGGGGCCGTTTCGATTACGCGAACTCCACGAGCCGGTTCGCGCTCCTCGCGTCGGGAGTTCGACGTCGACGCGAGGGGCTGGCCGTTTCCCTGCCCCTGTTCGTAGCGCGTTCGGCGACGGCATTCATGGATGTCATAACCCGGAATTTTGCAAAAACGGCAATATCTGTCCGGGCGCGCGGGCTCGCGAGGGGTGTCAGGCGTTCGTTCGGTGCGAGCGCGTCGGCGACACTCGTGAACGTCGTGACCTGGAATCCTGCAATATGTACAGTATTTGTCCGATCGCGGGGGACGGGGTCTGTCTTGCCGAATTGGTCTTTCTGGAGATTCTATCCTGGTCTGCTGTCTTGTGTATGCATTATTGCGTGGTGGGTAGTCCCGTTGTCGTTCAGTATAGGTATTACGTCGATCGCGGTCGTCGTCGCGTCTGTAGTCGGTACCGGGTCGTCTGGTACGATACCAATCAGTGTCGTCCTCCAATTCGAGGGCCAGCTCCTCAGCAATGTCAAATGCCTCGACGACGTGTTGTGGGTCTCGCCGTCGGAGCTCTGTGCGTATTCGCGGGTCTATGCCTCTTATGAAGCAGGATAGCGCCAGTTCGTCTATACGACGCGTATCTGAGGTATCGTAGTCGAGGATAGCGTTCCTTAAATCCTTCACGCAATTTACGTAATTTACGATTTACGTTGTCTCCTGTCGGACAAGCACAAGCTGCCCACGATATACCTCATCGCAGTGAGGGCGGTCAAATTTAGCCTTTAGGCGGGAGCAAACTTCTGCTACTGTGTCGAAGTAACAGCCCTTGATAGCGCGGTATGCGCATCCTCTCAGGCTGCCTCCCAATAGCCTCACGAAAGCCGCCTCCGCGTCAGGTGCGAGCATATCCCGTGCTCGTCGTAATGCTTGGCAATATGATATGACTGTCATGTTCGTTCCGTTGTATGGCGGGAGGGAGTCTAATGCTCGGTTAATAGACATGTTTGTCGCGTCTATACGTTCTATTGCTGCTGAAAGAGTATGTGTCGTCTGATCAGAGGTGCGTAGCGAAGTTGCTTGCGCCACTTCCAACTCTTGTCGGAGCAACTCCGTCTTATAACGTTCCTCTTCTAAGGTTTGTTTTTCGCGTTCAAGTTCCTGTTTTTCTTTTTCTAATTGTTCTCGTCTTTTACGTAACAGTCTTTCTTCGTCATTTAAACGTTGGTGGTGGCTAGTTGCCTCGTTGTCAGGTGCACTGGATTGGGTTCTTGTGGTAGGCATTTTGAATTTTCGCGAATACAGCGCGGGGAAATTAATTGAAACGTGCGGGAAGCTTTGCTTTTATACACGTAATAAAACACCGTAAGGGATTTGACCTATCCCACCGCTGCCACCAATTTTATTGTTGCATCCCAGGGGTGTTAGTAGATAAAAAAAACTACACCAGAGGAACACAAAGGTGTTTGAATACCCCTTTTGGCCAACCGGCTAGGCTGTCCGGCTCTGCGCGGGTACGCTGTGATTCGCGAAGATTCTCGTATCTTGGTTTACAATTTTTAGTGGTTTACCCACGGAGTTGCCGCAAGCCTTACAGATCGAGGGACTTGCAGTCGTTGTATAGCGTGTCGTATAGGAGCTCGCAGCTAATAGATGAGACGTGGAGGAGCCTCGCAGAACAACGGGCACGATGGACGATCGGGCTGCATCCGCATATCCTATTTTTTCAAATATCGTTGTATGACAGATCATCTGTCGCGCTGATCTGCAATGCAATTGCCAAATTGTGTCTCTAATCTTCTTGTACTTTCCAATTTTCTTCTAAACTCCTGGGTATCTAATCACCTTGGTC
>NW_016925864.1:0-306 GCF_001483705.2 Eufriesea mexicana
ATATGAGTCGTACATGTCAGTAAAATTGATTTTTCCAGTCAGATTCAATAGCATTGCAATGGCTATATCATGCCAAAAGAATCTTTTCTCCTTATTTATGCAATAAAATTAGCTCACCACGATATTAGTCGATCATGCCAATAAAAATGCTTTTTCCAGTCACATTCTATAGCATTGCAATGGCTATAGCATGCCAATAGTATCTTTTCTCCTTATTTATGCTATAAAATTAGCGCACAACGATATTAGTCGAAATTGTCAATAAAATTGAATTTTCCGGTCAGATTCTATAGCATTGCAATGGCT
>NW_016925865.1:0-362 GCF_001483705.2 Eufriesea mexicana
ACAAAAGTGAAAGATACTCTAACACAACCTGTCACAACCTAACCTAACCGAACGCAGTCTATCCCAACCTTTCGCACCGATACCACTATGACTGCGTCACATAGACGAGCAGGCTATACAAGAGAAATATGGAGCGCAGAAATTCGCCGTATAGCGGTGTATAGCACAAAAGTCAAAGCCACCCTATCCGAACCTGGTCAACCATAACGTAACCTATGTAACATAACCAATCCTGACGTGCAGAGACCACCATTGCTGGCCTCCCCATAGCCAAGCAGAGCATATTACAGCACAGTAGAGAGCAGAAATCCACCCAATAGCAGTGAACAGCACAAGTGTCAAAGCTATCCTATCGTAACATG
>NW_016925865.1:380-1016 GCF_001483705.2 Eufriesea mexicana
AAACGTAACATAACTCATCCTGACGTGCCGTGAACATCATTGCTGGCCTTCCCAGTGCCATGGTGAACATACTAGATAACTCTAGAGAATAGCAGTGTATAGCAGAAAAGTTAAAGCTGTCCTAAACAATCCTGTCCAAACGAAACAATGTCAAACGTATCTTAGCTAAACCTAACGTGCCCAGACCACTATTGCTGACCTCCCCAGTGCCAAGCAGAACATGCTGGAGCACTGTAAAGTGCCGGAATCCACCTAATTGCATTGCATAGTACAAAGGCCAAAGCCATCATAGCCAAACATATCCGAATCTAGCCAAACCAAACGTAACCTAACAAAGCCTAACGTGCAGCGGCCACTTTTGCTTGCCTCCACAGAGGCAAGCAGTATATACCATAGCACTACTATTCGGTGGACTACTGCGCGCTACTCGGCTCTAATGCATTCTGCTTGGCTCCGTGCATTGCAGCAATAGTGGTTCCAGCACGTTAGGATGTCTTACGTTGCGTATGGTTACGCTACCTTAGTTAAGGTTCTGACTGTATAGCTCTTACTCTCGCGCTATACACTGATTTCCGGTGTGCTTCTGTGATCTACTGCGCTCTGATATGCTCTGCTTTGCTCTGCGAAAGCCAAAAA
>NW_016925866.1:0-1389 GCF_001483705.2 Eufriesea mexicana
GCTAGAGCACCGTAGGGCGCAGCAATCCACATAATATCAGACTACTGCACCAAAGACAAAGCTACCCACTTCTAACCTAACCAATCGTGACACAGACGAAAGTAAGATATCACAACCTAACGTGCCGCGTTCAGTGTTGCTGGCCGCCCCAGATGTAAGCAGGAAACTTTAGTGGAGTGTAGGTCGCAGAAATCCATAGAATCGCAGTTTACAACAGAAAAGTCAAGGCTACCCGTGCCTAACCCAAACCAACAGTAGATAGACAAACATAGCCTGTCTAAACCCAACGTGCCGGGAACGCTATTGCTGCCCTCCCAGAGCCTAGCTGGGCATACTAGAGCGCAGTACGGAGTAGAAATCTATCGAAAAGCAGCGTACAGCATAAGAGTTGAAGATATCCTTACCAAATGTAGCTTAACCCGACCTAAGGGAACGTAACGTGACTCAACATAACGAGCCGAGACCACCGTTTCTGGCCTTCCCACAGCCAAGCTGAAAATATTAGAGCACTGTAGTGCGCCGAAACCCACCTAATATCAGACTATGGCACTAAAGTCAAATCTGCCACCCCTAACCTAACCAACCGTAACATAACCAAAGGTAACCTTGTTCAACCTAACGTGCCGAGACAGCTATTGCTGCCCTCCCAGTGCCAAGCAGAACACGGTGGAGCCCAGCGGAGCGCAGAAATCCATCGAATAGCAGTATACAACGCAAAAGTTAAAGCTACCCTAACCAAACGTAGTCTACCCATACTTAACCGAACGCAACCTGACTCAACGTAACGAGCCGAGGCCACTATTGCTGACCTTCCCAGAGCCAGGCAGAAAGCTTCGGAGCGCGGTAGGGCGCGGAAATCCACCTTACATCAGACTACAGCAATTACGTCTAAACTATCCTCTCCTAACTTAACCGATCGTGACACAATCAAACGTATCCTAACTCAACCTAAGGCGCCGCGACTACTATGGCTGGCCTGCCGAGAGCCCAGCGGAACAGACTAGTTGAGAGCAGAACGCACAAGTCCTTAGAATCGCATCGTATATCAGAAATGTCAAAGCTACCTAAGTCAAACCTAGACCAGCATAGCACAACCGAACATATCCTAACTCAAAATATCATGCCGAAAACACAGTTGCTGCCCCACCCCCTCTCAGATATAAGTAGGACATGCCAGTTCTGAGCAGTGCGCTGAGATACAACGAATAGCAGTTTAAAGCACGAAAGTTGAATCTAACCCGACCAAACTAGGCCTGATTCAACCTATCCGAACGTAGCATGACACAACATGACGCGCCGAGACCGCTATTGCTCTCCTCCACAGAGCCACGCAGAACACACAAGTGGAGAATGGAACGCAGGAATCCTTAGAAACTCAGAGTATATCGG
>NW_016925866.1:1734-2393 GCF_001483705.2 Eufriesea mexicana
CGTAACATAATCCAACGTGCCTAACTCAACCTATCGTGCTGCGACCATTATTGCTGTCCTCCCCAAAGCCAAGCAGACTCGTCCGTGGTGAGTAGGACGCAGGAATCCATAGAATCTGCGTGTACATCAGCATAGACCGAGCTACTCATGCCTAACACACATCAACAGAACATAACTAAACGTTGCTGCCCACACCAGAGCCGAGTTGGGCGTCCTAGAGCACAGTGGAGCATCAAAATCCACCGAATAGCAATGTGCAAAACAGAAGTTGATGCTACCCTAAACAAACATGTCCTAACACAAGCTAACCGAACGTAACATGAATAAACATAGCGTGCCGAGGCCACTACTGCCGGCCTTCCCAGAGACAATCTGTAAAATTAGAGCACTGTAGGACGCAGAGATACAACTAATGGCAGACTATAGCACTAAAGTCATATATGCCCTCTGCAAATATAACCAATCGTAACACAACCAAACGTAACTTAACCCAACGTGACGCGCCTGGAGCACCGTGGCTGGCTACCCCAGTGCCAAGCAGAACACGTCAGAGGTGCGTCGATTGCAGATATCCATATAATTGCGGTGTATATCAAGAAACCCAAAGCTACACATGCCTAATCCAAACCAACAGAACATAAACAGACATAGCCTAACTC
>NW_016925867.1:0-232 GCF_001483705.2 Eufriesea mexicana
CACCCACACATCCATACAACCATGCCTCCGTACATCCATGTATTCTTACATACATACATCCATTCATACATACATGCGTACATCTGTAACGCAAATACGGCCATACATTCATACATCCATACATCGAAACGTTCATACATTAATACATCCACCCATCCATACAACCATCCATCCATACATCCATCCACCCATACATCCATCCATCCATACATCCATCCATCCATACATCCAT
>NW_016925867.1:358-604 GCF_001483705.2 Eufriesea mexicana
ATCCATAGATACGTCCGTCAATGCATCCATACATACATCCATGCATACATCCATACATACACCCACCCATACACCCATCCATAAATCCATCCAACCATACGTCCATCCATCCCTACAAACATTCATCCATACATCCCCACATCCATAAATCCATACATACCCACATCCATAAATCCATCCATCCATACATCCATACAAACATACATACATCCATACATATATCCATGCATACATCCGTACATCCAT
>NW_016925867.1:695-1448 GCF_001483705.2 Eufriesea mexicana
GTCCATACATCCATGAATCCAGCCATCCATACATCCATACAACCATACATACATCCATACATATATCCATACATACATCCATACATCCATCCATCCGTCGATCCATCCATACATACATGCATCCATACATCCCCTTATCCATACTTCCATAAATGCATCCATTCGTACATCCATCAGTCGATACATCCATCCATCCATAAATCCATACAAGCACACAGCCATACATCCATAAATCCATACTTCCGTACATCCGTCCATCCATACCTCAATCCACCCATACATCCATCATTCCAAACAACCATTCATCCATACATACATCCATCCATACATCCACCCTTCCATACATCCATCCATCCATACATCCACACATCCACACATCCAGCCTTCCATACATCCATCGAACTATACATCCATCCATCCATACAAGCACCCATTCATACACCCATCGACCCATACATCTATACATCCACACATACATCCATCCATCCATACATCCATACAGATATACAGCCATACATCCATCCACCCGTATATCCATACATTCGTACATTCATACATCCATCCATCCATCCATACATCCATTCATCCGAACATCCATACATTCGTACAACCATACGTCCATACATCCACCCATTCATACATCCAAACATTCATGCATCCATACATCCAGAAATCCATCCATCCACACCTCATCCATCCATACATCCATCAATCCACACATCCATACGTATATACATCCATCCATTCATACAT
>NW_016925868.1:0-793 GCF_001483705.2 Eufriesea mexicana
GAAAATCTAAATAAAATTGAATTTTTCGGCGAGATTCTATAGCATTGTAATGGCTATAGCACGCCAACAGGATCTATCCTTCTTATTTGTGTAAGAGAGTTAGCTCACCACGATATTTGTCAAAAATGTAAATAAACTTGAATTTTCCAGCCAGATTCTGCAGCATTGCAATGGCTACAGCACGAGAGTAGAATGTTTCCTCCTTATATATGCATGAATGTTGGGTCACCACGATATTAGTCGAAAACGTCAAGAAAATTAAATGTTCCCGCCAGAATCTATAGCCTTGCAATTGCTATGGCCCGCCAATAGAATCCTTCCACCTTATTTATGCAAGAAAGTTAGCTCCTCACGATATTAGTCGAAAATGTCATTAAAATTGTATTGTCCAGACAGATTGTATAGCATTGCAATGGCTATAGCACGCCAGTAGAATCTTTTCTCCTTATTTTGGTAAGTGGGTTTGCTCACCAAGATATTAGCCGAAAATGTCAATAAAATTATATTTTCCCGCCAGATTTTGTAGCATTTCAATGGCTATAGCACGCCAGCAGAATCTTTCCGCCTTATATATGCATGAATGTTAGGTCACCACGATATTAGCCGAAATCGTCATTAAAATTGAATTTTCAAACAGATTCTATAGCATTGATTCTATAGCATTGCATTTGCTATGGCGCACCAATAGAATCCTCCCTCCTTATTTATGCAAGAAAGTTTGTTCCTCACGATATTATACGAAAATGTCAATAAAAATGTATTTTCCAGCAAGATTCAATAGCATTGCAATGGC
>NW_016925869.1:0-839 GCF_001483705.2 Eufriesea mexicana
TAGGCTATGTTTGGTCAGGGTAGGTTCAACTTTTGTGCTCAAACATAGCAACTCAGTGGATTTCTTCCCCCCACTGCGCTCTAGTGTGTCCTGCTTGGCTCTGGGGTTGGCAAAAATAGGGGTGTCGGCGCGTTAGATTGAGTCAGGCTTTGTTTGGTTATGTCATGTTGGTTTGGGTTAGGCTTGTGTAGCTTTGTCTTTTCAGATGTACACGTCTACTACATGGGTCTCTGCGTTCCACTCTCCGCTAACGTATTCCGCTTGAGTCTGCGCTGGCCAGCAATAGTGGTCGCGGCACGTTAACTTTAGTTCTTCTACGTTCGATTATGTTACGTTTGGTTAGGTTAAGGTGTGGTATCTTCGACTTTTGTGCTGTACACTGCGATTCCATGGATTTCGGCCCTCTGCCGTGCTCTAGTATGTTCTGCTTGAGTCTGTGAGGTTCGCGTCTAGCGGGCAGTAGCAGGGGTCTCTACACGTTAGGACGACATATGTTACGTTTGGCTAGGTTTGTTTGCGGTAGGTTCGGTCAGGGTGGCCTTGACTTTTGAGCTATACACTGTTATTCGGCGGATTCCTGCGCTGTACTGTCCTCAGCTATATTCTACTTGGCCGTGGTTTTGATTGGCTAGGTTAGGATAGGGTAGCTTCCACTTTCGTGCTATACGCCGCGATTCCATGGATTTCGGCCCTCTGCCGTGCTCTAGTATGTTCTGCTTGAGTCTGTGCAGACCAGCAGTGGCGACTCCGGCACGATAGATTAAGTTCTCTTACACACGGGTATGATACGATAAGCTGAGTTTGGAGATGGTGGCTTTGGCTTTTGTGCTATACACTGC
>NW_016925870.1:0-286 GCF_001483705.2 Eufriesea mexicana
TTAGGAAAAATCGGGAGCTCGCCAATATGATTGGCTGTTTTTGACCAAGGGTGTTCCTTTGGTCAAAAGCAAATCGGTGACCTTGGAGAAAGGGAAGGTACCCCAAAAAGCAACGATAATGGAGGAAACCCTCTCCTCCAAGGTGGGGTACCTGGAGTCCACCCGCGCACTGGCGATCCCATCGGTCGTTTGTTACCCCTTGCGGACCACGTGGAGCCCTCAAGCCTATTGTCAGCCATGTCTTAAGAGCCGTCGCCTAATTTCATTAAATTAGGGATTTCCAGGA
>NW_016925871.1:0-546 GCF_001483705.2 Eufriesea mexicana
TGACACTCTAGAGGCCAGAAATAGTGGTCGCGGCACGTGCGGTTTAGTTAGAATACGCTTCTTCGGGTTTGGTTCGTTCGGCTTGGTTACGATGGTTTTAACTTTTGTGATATACACTGCTTTTCGGAAGGTATCAGCGTTCTACATTGCTCTGCTATACTCTGTCGAGCTTTGGTGGGGCCAGCAGTAGCGGTCGTGGCACGTAAGTTTGGGTTACGTCACGTCCGCTTATGTTACGTTTGGTTAGGTTTGGATATGATACACTTGTCTCTTGTGTTATGCTCTATAATTCGGTGGATTTCTGCGCTCCTCAGTGCTCTAGCATGCCCTGCTTTTCGCTGGGCAGGCCTGCAACGTTGCTCTCGGAACGCTAGGTTGAGTTGGGTAACGCTTGGCTTGGCTACCTCAGTATTGGTTTGGACTGGGTAGCTTTGACTTTTGTGCTATACACAGCCATTCGGTAGAAAGCCATTCGGTAGATTACTGAGCTCTATTGTGATCTAATCCTCCCTGCTTTGCTGTGGGAACTGCAGAAAAAGTGGCCGC
>NW_016925872.1:0-834 GCF_001483705.2 Eufriesea mexicana
GGTTTCGTAATGTTAGGTTAGGAAAAGTTTGGGTAGTTTGGGTTTGGATAAGCTTGGTTTGCTGAAGCTCGGGTAGGTTTGGCTAGGATAGGTTTTACAAAGTTAGGATAGGTTAGGTTAGGTTAGGTTAGGTTAGGTTAGGTCACATTAGGTCAGGTCAAGTCAGGTCAGGTCAGGTCAGGTCGGGCCGGGTCAGGTCTGGTCAGGTCAGGTCAGCTCAGGTCAGGTCAGGTCAGGTCAGGTCAGGTCAGGTCAGGACAGGCCACGTCTGGTCTGGCCAGCCCAGGATATGCCAGGGAATGACGGGTCAGTTCCGGTAAGGTCAGGTCAGGTCAGGTCAGGACAGGCCATGTGTGGTCTGGCCAGCCCAGGACATGCCAGGGAATGACGGGTCAGTTCCGGTCAGGTCAGGTCAGGTCATGCCAGGCCAGTTCGGGCCAGGCCAGGTCAGTTCGGGTTAGGTTAGGTTAGGTCAGATCAGGTCAGGTCGGGTCAGGCCAGGCCAGGACAGGTAAGGTCCCGACAGGTAAGGTCAGTTCAAGTCAGGGCAGGCTAGGACATTCCAGGTTGGTCAGGTTAGGTCAGGTCAGGTCAGGTCAGGTCAGGTCCGGTCAGGTCAGGACAGTTCAGTCCAGGCCAGGCCAGGTAAGGTCATGTCAGGACAGGCCATTTCAGGTAAGGGCAGGTCAGGACATTCCGGTTCGGGTCAGGTTAGGTCAGGTCCGGTCAGGTGATGTCAGGTCAGGCCAGGTCAGGAGAGGACAGGTTCGGTGAGGTCAGGCCAGGATATGTTAGGTCACTTCACGCCAGGCCATGTCAGGCCAGGTAAGGTCA
>NW_016925873.1:0-226 GCF_001483705.2 Eufriesea mexicana
GACCTATTCTCTGGCAAGTAGACGGCTGTACTTGCCATTGGATTGACGGCGTTGGGCGACGTACTCAATAAGCTATAACAGATTATAGATTTTGAATAGACCTATCCTCTGGCAAGTAGATGGCTGTATTTGCCATTGTATTGAAGGCGATAGGCCATCTATTCACCATGCTATAACAGGTTATATATTTTGAAAAGACCTATTCTCTGGCAAGTAGATGGCTGTA
>NW_016925873.1:314-576 GCF_001483705.2 Eufriesea mexicana
GTACTTGCCGTTGGTTGAAGACGGAAGGCGACCTACTCTCCAAGCTATAACAGATTATAGACCTTGAATAGGCCTATTCTCTGGCAAGTAGATGGCTGCACTTGCCATTAGATTGAAGGCGTTAGGCGATCTATTCTCCAAGATATAACAGGTTACAGATTTCGAATAGACCTATTCTCTGGCAAGTAGATGTCTGTACTTGCCAATGGATGAAGGCGCTAGGCGGTCTATTTACCATGATATAGCAGGTTATAGATTTTGA
>NW_016925874.1:0-563 GCF_001483705.2 Eufriesea mexicana
GGTTGCTTGAGGTGCGTTACGTTTGGTTAGGTTTGGCAAGGTTATCGTCGCCATTTGTGCTATATATTGCTATTCGGTCGATTTCTCCGCTCTACATTGCACTGCTAAACTCTCCTTGGCTCCCGTGAGGCTAGCAAAAGTCGTCGTGGCACGTCAGTTTGTGTCAGGTTACGTGTGGATATGTTAGGTTACGATCAGCTTGCATATGATGGCTCCTACCTTTTTACTGTACACCGCTATTCGGTGGACTGTTGCGATATACTCTGCTCCAGTATGTTCTTCATGGTTCTGGGGGGACCAGCAATAGCGGTCGCGGCTCGATATGTTGTGTTAGATTACGTGTGGTTAGGATTAGTTTGTCTATGTTTGGCTATGATGTCTACGCTTTCGTGCTATAAACTGCCGTTCAGTAGTTTCTGCGCTCCACAGTCGCCTAATATGTAATGGCCCTGGCGAGGACAGCAATAGAGGTCTCGGCTCAGTACGTTTAGTTATTCTATGATTGGTTTAGTTCGGTCACGTCAGGTTAGGTCTGGATATCTTGGACTTTTGTGCTATACACT
>NW_016925875.1:0-948 GCF_001483705.2 Eufriesea mexicana
ATCGCAGAAATCCACCGAATAGCAGTGCACGGGATAAAAGTCAAAGCTATCGACTCCCATCGTAACAAAGCATATCACAACCAAACGAAACCAAACTCAAACTACTGGGACGAGACCACTATTACTGGCCTCCCCAGCGCCAACCAGATTATACTAGAGCACGGTGGAGCGCAGAAAGCTGCCAAATTGCTGTTTATGGCACAAAAGTCGGAGATAACGTAACTTAAACTTACCTAGCCAAGTCCAAACAATCGTGGAATAGATAATATTGTAGGAATAGATAATATTGTCGACACGAGACTTCTAATGCTGCACACCCCAGAGCCAATCTAGACATACTAGAGCGCAGCAGAGCGCAGATATCGACCGAGCAGCTGTGTTTAGCACAAAAGTCAGAGCTATCCTGTCCTGACCTAACCAAGCGTAACTTAAGCAGACGTAACGTAACCGAAGCAGGCGTACCACGACCGCTGCTACTGGCACCACTAGAGTCAAGCAGATTATAGCAGAGCAATGTAGAACGCTGAAATCTCTCAAAAAGCAGTGTATAGCGCCAAAGTCGTAGCCATCCCAAACAAACGTACCCAGAATTAACCATACCATACGTAACCTAACTCAACTTATCGTGCGGAGAGCACTATTCTGGGCGTCCACAGAGACAAGCCGAGTTTGATAGCGCACAGAAGTGCGCAGAAGACCATAGAATGTGTGGCGTGTGTGTGGCACAAAGTCGATGCTAACCTGCCATAACACTACGTAACCCAACCTAACCGAACGTAACGTAACTGAGGCCAACGTGCCACGACCGCTGTTTCTGGCCCCCCAGAGTCGACCAGAGAATAGTAGAGCAATGTAGAGCGCAGGCTTCCACCGAAAGCAGGCTTTCACCGAATAGCCGTGTATAGCACAAAAGTTAAAGCTATACGATCCCAACATAAACAAACGTAT
>NW_016925876.1:0-948 GCF_001483705.2 Eufriesea mexicana
ACGGCAGCAATAGCGATCTCGGCTCGTTAATTTGAGTTATGATATGTTTGGTCATATTCTGTTTCCTTTGGCCTAGCTTGGATAGCTTTGGCTATTCTGATATACACTGCGATTCTGTGGACTTCTGCGCTCTACTCTAAACTAATGAGTTCTGCTCGGCTCTGCGGAGGCCAGCAATGGTGGCCACGGCATGGTAGTATGAGTTAGGATATGTTTGGTTATGGTGGGATTGGACATGTTAGGAGAGGAAATCTCTGACCTTAGTGCTATATTCTGCGATTAAGTGTACTTCTGCGCCCAGCAGAAATCTAATATCTTCAACATCGCTCCGGGAAGGCCAGCAATAGTGGTCTCGAGACCTCATGTTTTGCAGGATACGTTCGGTTAGGGTGGCCAAAGCAATGTTTGGTCATAATAGCTTCAGCTTTTGTGCTGTGCACTGCAATTCTATAGATTTCTGCGCCCTACTGTACTTTAGTATGTCCTGCTTGGCTCTGGCAGGGGCAGCAATAGTGGTAATAGCGGTCTCGGCACGCTAGCTTGAGTTAGGCTATGTTTGCTATGTTCTGCTTGTTTGGGTTTAGCTTTGCTTGCTTCGACTTTTCCGAAATATGCTGCGATTCAATGGATTTCTGCGTTAAACTTTCCACCAATGTGTTCTCCTTGGCTCTGGGGAGGCCACCTCTTGTGGTCGCGGCACGTTAGGTTGAAATATCTTTCGTTTGGTTGTATTACAATTGGTTCGGTTAGGAGAGGATAACTTTGACTTTAGTGCTATTGTCTGCCATTATATGGATTTCTGCGCTCTACAGCGCTCTATTATTTTCAGCTTGCCTCTGGCAAGGCCGGAAATGGTGGTCTCGGCACGTTATGATGATTCATGCCACGTTTGTTTAGATTGGGCTTGGCTATGTTTGGTCACGATAGCAATAACTTTTCTGCTTTACA
>NW_016925877.1:0-1223 GCF_001483705.2 Eufriesea mexicana
TGGAGACCTAACTTTCATGCATAAATAAGGAGGGAATATCCTATGGGCGCGCTATTGCCATTGCAATGCTATAGAGTCTGTCTGGAAAATTCAATTTTATTGACATTTTCGACTAATATCGTGGTGACCTAGCTTTGTTGGATATATAAGGAGGAAAGATTATACTAGCGTGCTATAGCCATTGCAATGCTATAAAATCTGGCTGGAAAATACACTTTTATTGACATTTTCGACTAATATCGTGGTGACCTAACTTCCTTGCTTACATAAGGAGAATATATACTTTTGGCGTGCTGTAGCCATGGCACTGCTATAGAATCTGGATGGAAAGTACAATTTTATTGACATTTTCGACTAATATCGTGGTGACCTAACTTTCTTGCATATATCAGGAGGAAAGATTCTACTGGCGTGCTATTGTCATTGCGATGCTATAGAATCTGTCTGAAAAATTCAATTTTATTGACATTTTCGGCTAATATCGTGGCGACCTAACTTTCTTGCATAAATAAGGAGGAAAGACACTATTGGCGGACTATAGCCATTGCAATGCTATAGAGTCTGTCTGGAAAATTCAATTTTATTGACATTTTCGACTAATATCGTGGTGACCTAGCTTTGTTGGATTTATAAGGAGGAAAGATTATACTAGCGTGCTATAGCCATTGCAATGCTATAGAATCCGGCTGGGAAATTCAATTTTATTGACCTTTTCGAATAATATCGTGGCGACATAACTTTCTTGCATACATAAGGGGGAAAGATTCTACTGGCGTGCTATATCCATTGAAATGCTATAGAATCTGTCTGGAAAATTGAATTTTATTGATATTTTCGACTAATATCGTGGTGAACTAACTTTCTTGCTTATACAAGGATAAAATATACTTTTGGCGTGCTGTAGCAATGGCATTGTCATAGAATCTGGCTGGAAAGTTCAATTTTATTGACATTATTGACTACTATCGTGGTGACCTAACTTTCTTGCTTATACAAGGATAAAATATACTTTTGGCGTGCTGTAGCAATGGCATTGTCATAGAATCTGGCTGGAAAGTCCAATTTTATTGACATTTTTGACTACTATCGTGGTGACCTAACTTTCTTGCATATATAAGGAGAAAAGATTCTACTGGCGTAATATAGTCTTTGCATTCCTGTAGAATCTGGATGGAAAATTCTCTTTTATTGACATTTTCGACTAATATCTTGGTGAGATACCT
>NW_016925878.1:0-500 GCF_001483705.2 Eufriesea mexicana
TAAATCCATCCACCCACGCACTCATCCATCCATACGTACATTCATACATCCATGCATACACCCGCACGCTCAGATGTACATACATCCATAGATACATCCGTAAATACATCCATACATACATCATTGCATACATTCATGCGTACATCCATACATACATCCACACGTACATACATACATCCACCAATCAATAAATCCATCCAACCGTACATCCATACATCCATCCACCAAACCATTGATCCATACATACATACATACATACATACATCAATACATCCATACATCCAATCATCCATACGCCCGTACATCCATAAGTTCGTACATCCATACGTCCATATATCCATACATCCATACATCCATACATGCATACATCCAAACATACTTACATCCGTACATCCATGCATACCCCCATACACTCATTCGTACATACATCAATAGATACATCCGTAAATGCACCCATACACACATCCATGCATGCATCCATCCATACATCCATCCATACA
>NW_016925879.1:0-70195 GCF_001483705.2 Eufriesea mexicana
AGCGCTAGCGGTGCGTTGGGTTGAGCTTTATTATGTTCGGTTGTGTTACGTTTGGGTCGGCTAAGACATGATAGCTTTGTCTTTTGCGCTATACACCGTTATTCGGTGTATTTCTGCGCTGTACGTTGCTCTACCACGCTCTGCTCTTCACCGGGGATTCCAGGAACAGCGGTCGCGTCACGTTAGTTTGATTTGGGTTACGTTTGGTTAGGTTAGGTTAGGTTACTTCTGGTCATGATTGCCATAGCTTTCGTGCTCTACACTGTTATCTGGTGGATTCCTTTTCTATACTCTGCTCTACTCTAATCTGCTTGGACTTGGCCCTGTGGAGGGCACCAATAATGTTCCCAGCACGTTACGTTAAGTCTGCCTATGCGAGGTCTGGTTATGGTAGCTTGGGTTAGTTTGGGATATCTTTGACCTAGTACTATTCACTGCGATGCGGTCTCTTTCTGCGCCCTACCTTTTCTAGTATATTCTGCTTTGATCAGTGTGAGCTAAAAATAGTGTACTCAGTACGATAGGTAGAGCTATGCTACGTTCGGTCACGTTACGTTTGGTTACATTAGGATTGGGTAGCTTCGACTACTGTGCTACGCACTGCGATTTCATGGATTTCTTCGATCCACTTTGCTCCAATACGTTCTGCTTAGCACTGCGCAGGGCAGCAATAGTGGCCTCGGGACGTCATGGTGAGTTATGCTACGTTCGGTTAGGTTATGTTAGCTTGGGTTGAGTTTGGATAGCTTCGTCATTCGCGTCATGCAGTGCCTTTCGGTGGTACCCTGCGCTCTACTGTGCTCTACCACACTCTGCTCGAATCCTGGGAGGACAACATTGGTGGCCGCGGTACGTTACCTTGAGTTCTGTTACGTTTGGTTATGCTATAGTTTGTTAGGTTAGGAAAGGATGGCTTTGACTTTCGTGGTATACACTGCTATTCGGTAGATTTCTGTGCTCTACTGTACTATACTATAATCTGCTGGAATCTGGGGAGGCCAGCAATGGTGGCTGAGGCGCGATATGCTTATTTATGCTACGTTTGGATATGTTGGGATAATGTAGCATAGACTTTTGTCCTTTACTGCGCTTTACACTGCTCTACTGTAATCTGTTTCTCTGTGGGGAGGCCAGCAATAGCGGTCTCGGCACGTTAGGTTGCAATACATTACGTGTGCTTGTGTTACGCTTGGCTGGTTTCGGAAAGGATCGCTTTGCCTTTTATGCCATACTCGGCCATTCGTTGTATGTCTGCGCTCTACATAGCTCTAACAATATCTGCTTGGCTCTGGGGACGCCAGCAATACTAGTCTCGGCACCTTATGACGAGTAAGGCTACGTTCGACTAGGTTATGTTACGTCTGGTTAGGATAGGATATCTACGACTTTTGTGCTATACTCAGGTATTTGTTGGATTTCTCCGCTCTACTGAGCTCTACCGTGCTCTTCCCCGCTCTGGGGAGGCCAGAAATAGTGGTCACGGCATGTTAGGTTGTGTTAGGTCGCGTTTGGTTAGTGTTCGTTAGCATGGGTAAGTTTCGCATAACTTTGGTTTTTCTGCTGTGCACTGCGATTCTATAGATTCCTCCGCCCTACTCTCCTGTAATATGTTCTGCATGGCGCAGTGGAGGCCAGCAATAGTGGTCGCGGCACGTTAGTTTGTGATAGATTATGTTTTGTTGTGCTAAGTCTCGCTGGGTTATGCTTGGATAGCTAGGAATTTTGTGTTACACACTACAATTCTATGGACTTCTGCTCCCAACAGCGTGCAATTACACTCTGCTCGTCTCCTGGACTCCAGTAATAATGGCTGCGGCACGTTAGTCTCAGTCATGTTGAGTTTGGTTAGGAAGGGCTTGGTTAGGTTAGGATGGGATAGCCTCGGCTTTTGTATATGCACCACTATTCGCTGAATTTCTGCGCTCCACTGTGCTCTACTATAGCATGCCCGACTCTGGGGAGGACAGATATAGTTGTCTCGGCATGTTAGATTAAGCTAGGCTACGTTTGGTTAGGTAATGCTCGCCTGGGTCGTGCTTGGACAGCTTTGACTTTTCTGCTTTACATAGCCATTCTATGGACTTCTGCGCTCTACGCTCCTCTGATATGCTCTGCTTTACGTTGGGGATGACAGCAATAGTGGACTCGGCTCGTTAGGTTTTGTTGGTCTACGTTTCGTTATGTTAGTGCAGGTTAGGTTAGGTTAGGATATCCATGACTATTGTGCCGTGGAGTGATATTTGGAGGCTTCCTGCGCTCTACGGTGCGCTAATATAATCTGCTTGTCCGTGGGGAGGCCTGCAATATTGTCCTCTGCATGTTGGGTTATGTTACGTTGCGCTTGTCTATATTACGTTTTGATAGGTTCGGATGGGATATAGTTGACTTGCTTGCTACACGCTGTTAATCGGCGCATTTGTACGCTTTAAGTTGCTCTAATACACTCTGCTCTGCTCAGGGGAGACCGACAATAGCTGTCGCGGCACGATACGATTGGTTAGATTACGTATGGCTAGGTTAGCTTGTCATGTTTCGTCAGGATGGCCATGACTTTTGTGTTATACACTGCTTTTCGATGGATTTCTGCGCTCTACTGTCATCTAATATGTTCTGCATGGCTCTGGGGGGGGGGGCAGAAATGGTGGATTCGGCTCGTTAGGTTTTGGTATTCTTCAATTGATTACGATAGTTTGTGTCAGGTTAGGTTAGGATATCTCTGACTTTGTGCAGGACACTGGTATTCGGTGGCTTTCTGCGCTCTACTGTGCTCTAGCATATTCTGCATGGCTATGGAGTGTACAGCAATAGTGGCACAAGCACCTCGGGTAAGTTTGGTTGCGTTTGGTTGTATTAGGTTTGGACAGGTTGGGAACGGGTAGCTTTGGCTTTTGCGCTGTACACTGCAATTCAGTGGATTTCTACTCTCTACTACGCTCTAGCATGCTCTGCTTGTGGCTGAGGAGGCTTGCAATAGCGTTCTCGGCAAGATACGTTAGGTTAGGCTACGTTTGGCTAGGTTAGGAGAGGATTGCTCAGACCCTTAAGCTATAACCTGCTATGAGATGGATCCCTGCGCCCCACTGTGCTATAATATCATCTACTTGGCTCTGGTTAGGCCAATAACAGTCGACTCGGCATTATAGGTTTAATTAGGCTACGTTTTGTTAGGTTCCGCTTGCTTTGGTTAGGTTCGAATACGTTCGACTTTTCCGCTGTACACTGCGATTCTATGAATTCCTGCGCTCTACTCTCCTCGAACATGCTCTGCTTGTCTCTATGGAGGCCAGCAATACTGGTCGCGGAACGTTAGGTTGATCCTGATGACGTCAAGCCGTGTTAGGTTTCTCAGGGTTAGGCCAGCATAGCTTTGACTTTTGTACTCAAAACTGCTGTTCTACAGAGTTCACGTTTCCACCCTCCTCTATAATATTCTGCTTGTCTCTGGGGACGCCAAGAATAGTGCTCGCGGCACGTTAGCTTGTGTTACGTTACGTTTGATTAGGTTAGGTTACGTCAGGATAAGATACGATGTCTTCGACTTTTGTGATGTACACTGCTATGAGGTGGATTTCTTGGCTCTACTGTGATCCAATATTCTCTGCTTTTCTCTGGAGAGGGCATAAGCTGTGACCACGGCGCGTTAGGTAGTGTTAGGTAACGATTGATCGGATAATGTTACTTTGGGTTAGGTTAGGATATATTTGACTCTTGTGCTCAGCACCGATATCATATGGACTTCTGGGCACCACTGAGCTCTATCATATTCTGCTTGTCTCTGGGGATGCCTGCAATAGTGGTCATTGCACATTAAATTCTGTTCTGTTACGTATCGTTGTGGTCTGCTTGTTTGTGTTAGGGTTGTGTAGCTTTGACATCCTTGGCATAGACCATTATTTGGTGGATTTCTGCGCTTTACTGCTCTCGATAATACCCTGCTGGAATCCGTGGGCCAGCAATAGCTGTCTAGGCTCGTTAGGCTGTATTATGTTTCGTTTGGTTGCATTGTGGTTGGGTAGATTGTATTGGGTTAGGTCAGGTTCAGATAGGATACCGTCGGCTATTTTCCATTAAGCAGTAATGCAGACGTTTCCTGCTCTATACAGTGCTCTAATATGTTCCGCTTGGATCTGTGGATGCCAGCAATAGTGGCCTGGGAAGGTTTGGTTGAGTTATGTAACTTTTGATTAGGTTACGTTTGTCTGGCTTAGGATTGGATAGTTTTGACTACCTTGGCAAGGCGTGTTATTGGGTATATTACTACTATCTACTCTGCTCTACTGTACTCTGCGCAACCCTGGGGAGGACAGGAATAGTGGTATCTTTACGTCATATAGAGTTAGATTACGGTCGGGTATGTTACGATTGGTGAGGCTAGGTGCGGGTAGCTTCGACTACTGTGATATACGCTGTCTTTCGGTGGATTTCTGCACTCTACTGTGCTGTAATATGTTCAGCATGGCAGTGGGAAAGGCGGCAATTGTGGTATCTGCATATTATACTGTGTTATGCTAAGTTTGGTGAGGATAGGTTATGTCAAGTTAGGTTAGAGCATCTTTGACTTTTGTGATATTCACTGCAATGCGGCGGATTTCTGCGCTCTACTATGCGCTAGTGTACTCTGGATGTCTCTGTGGAAGTCAGCAGTAGCGGCCTTGGCGCGTTAGGTCAGGATATGCTACGTTTGTTTATATTATGCTTGATTAGGTAATGCTAGGATAGTTGTGACTTTTGTGCTATACACTGCAATTCGGTGAATTTCTGTGCGTCACTGGGATCTGGTATGTTCAGCTAGGCCTTGGGGGATACCGCAATAGTGGTCTCGGCACTCTATTCTGAGTTAGGCTACGTTTGGGTGGTTTAGGTTAGGCCAGGTTTGGCTGGGTTATATTTAATTATGTGCTTTACACAGCTACACAGCAGATTCCTGTGATCTATTGTGCTCTCGTATATTCTGCATGTCTCTAGAGCGCTCTGCTATAGTTATGTGGTGCGGTTTGTTGGAGTTATGGTGCGTTCTGTTATGATATGATTGGGCAGCTCAGGAGAGTAGGGCTTTGACCTTTGTGTTGTACACTGCTACTCGGCGGACTTCTGAGCTCTGCTTTGATCTAACATGCTCTACCTTGCACTGAGGTTCCCAGAAGCAGTAGCCGCGGCTCGTTAGGTAGCGTTAGGTTACGTTTCGGCAGGCTATATTTGTGGGTTGTGTTTGGATAGCTTCGACTATTCCGCTGCACACTCCGATTTTATGAACTTCTGCGCTCTACTCTCTTCTATTATGCTCCGCTTGGCACTGTGGATGCCAGTAATACTGGTCGCTGCACGTTAGAGTGAATTATATTACGTATGGTTAGGTTAGGTTACGTTGGGTTAGGTTGAGTAGCTTTGACTATTGTGCCCAACACCGATTTTCTATGGACACCTGTGCTCTACCGTGCTATGTCATATTCCGATTGCCCATGTGGAGGGCGGCGGCATTGGACTCATCTCATTAGGTGTACTTGGTCTACCTTTGGTTAGGTTCGGTTAGGATATCTTTGGCTTTGTGCCATACACTGCAAAGCCGCGGATTTCTGCAGTACACTATGCTCCAGTATATTCAGCTTGGCTCTGGGGATGTCAGCATTTGTGGTCGCGGCACGTTATGTTGTGCTCTGTTACGTTTGGTTAGGTTTGGTTAGGTCAGTTATGGCCTGGTTTTCCTTGACTTTTGGGCTACACACTGCTCTTCGGAGAATTTTTACGCCCTACATTGCTCTGCCATGCTTTGCGCGACACTGGGGTTACCATCAATAGTGGCCGCGTTGCGTTACGTTTGGTTAGGTTACATTTGGTCGGACATGTTTGTCTGTGTTAGGCTTGGATACCCTAGAACTTCGTTTTATACACTATAGTACGGTGGGATTCTGCGCTCTACCGCGCTCCACTGTACTCTGCATGGCCCGGTAGTGCTCAGCATAGGTGGTCGCGCCTCGTAATGTTGAGTTATTCGTCGTTTGTTTAGGTTATATTCGTCTGTGTTAGGTCTGGATAGCTCTGACCATACTGCTATACACAGAGGTTGCATAGATTAATGCTCTGTACTCTCCTCTAATATATTCTGCTTGGCTCTGCGGGGGCCAGCACTGTCGTCCGCATCACGTTAGGCTGTGTTGGGTCATGTTGGGTAACGTTAAGGTTGCTTGGGTAAGGAGATGCTAGCTCCGACTTACCGCTATATACTGTTATTCGGAAGACCTCTGCGCTTCACTGTGATCTAGTATGTTCTTCTTGGATCTGGGAAAGAAGGAAATAGTGGTAACGACACGTGAGGTTAAGTTAGGTTACTTTTGGGTATGTCAGGCTTGTTCGGGTCAGGTTAGAATGGCTTTGACTTTTCTGTCATACGCTACCAGTCTATGGACATCTGCGCCTTACCCTCCTCAAATATGGTCTGCTTGGCGATGTGGAGGCCAACAGCAGTGGCCTAGGCACGTTAGGTTGGATTATGGTGCCTTTGGATATGTTACGTTTGGCTATGTTAGGAAAGGACAGCTTTCACCTTTGTGCTATGCACTGCTTTTCGGTGAACTTCTGCGCTCTACTGTGACTTAATATGCTCTGCTTTGCTCTGGGTAGGCCACAAACAGTGGCCGCGGCGCGTTGGCAGGAGATATGTTACGTTAGGTTAGGTTGTACTTTCTTGGGTTAGTCTTGGGTAGCTTTGACTTTTCCGCCATTCACTGCGATTCTATGGATCTCTGCTCTCTACACTCTTCTAGTATGTTTTGCTTGACTCTTGAGAGGAGAGTAGTAGTCTTCGCGTCACGTCAGTTTGAGTTATATTACGTTTGGTTATGTTACGATTAGTTCGGTTAGGCTTGGATCGCAATGTCAAATGCGCTATAAACTGCTCTTCGGTGGATTTCTGCGCTCTGCTGTGCATTAATATGCTCTGTTTTCCTCCGGTGTGCCCAACGATTGCGGTCCCGGTACGTTAGGTTGTGTTGGCCAACACTTGGTTGGGTCAGGTTGGGCAAGGTTAGGTTAGGGCATCATAGACCTTTATGCTATACACAGCAACGCAGCTGATTTCTGTGACTTACAGTGCTGTAGAATATTCTGCTTGCTTCTTGGGAGACCAGCGATATTGTTCTCGACACGTCTGTTTAAGTTGGCTTGCGTTTGGTTATATTAAGTTCTTATATGTTAGGCTAGGATAGCGTTGACATTTGTGCTAAGCACTGCTATTCGGAGAATTTTTGCGCTCCACATAGCTCAAGCATACACTGCTCGACCATTGGGTTGTGAGAAATAGTGGTCATGGCACGATAGGTTGAGACACGTTACGTAGTTGGTTATGTTATGATAGTTTAGGTCTGGTTAGGGTAGCTTCGACTTTTGTGCTATAAACTGCTGCTCGGTGGGTTTCTGCGCTCTACCGCGTCCAAATTTTCTCTGCTTGTCTCTGCGTTAGCCGGCAATAATGGTCTCGGCACGTTGGTTCAAGTTAGGTTACGTTCGGTTAGGTTAGGTTACTTTGCGTCAGACTACTATGGCATTGACTTTTCTGCTATACACTGCCAATATATTGGCTTCTGCGGTCAAACCTGCTCTAATATGTTCTGCTTGGCAATGGGGATACCAGCAAAAGTTGTCTAGGCACAGGAGGTTGCATTTCAATGCGTCTGGTTATGTCACGTTTGCTTAGGTTTGGTAGGATAACTTTGACTTTTGCACCATACGCTGCTATTCGGTGGATTTCTGCGCTCTACATTGCTCTACTATACTGTGCTGGACGCTGAGGTTGCCTGCAATAGTGGTCGTGACAAGATAGGTTGAGTTAGGTTACGTTCGGTTAATCGGGTGTGGGATATGTTTGGTTATGATCGTGTTGACTTTTGACTATACTATGCTCTTCGTTGGATTTCTGCTCTCTACCGTACTGTAGTATGTCCTGCTTGTCTCTGGGGAAGCCAGTTATAGTCGTCTCGGCACATTAGGCTGAGATATGATAAGTTTGGCTATTGAACGTTAGCTTACATTTTGTTTGCATAGCTTCGATTTTTCTGCTATACACTGCGATACTATTGATTTCTGCTCTCTACTCTCCTCTAATATGTTCAGATTGGCCCTGTGGATGTCAACAATACTGGCCGCGGTACGCTAGGACGTACTAGATTACGTTTGGTTAGGACAGGGTGGGCTGGGTTAGGTTAGTGTAGTTATGACTCTCGTGATATTCACTGCTATTGGGTGGATTCCTGCGCTCTATGGGGCTCCGGTATACTCCGCCTGGCACTGGGGAGGCCAGCAGTCGCGGTCTATGTAGGTTAGGTTGAGCTAGGCTACGTTTATAATATGCCCTGCTTTGCTCTGAGGATGCCAGAAACGGTGGCCGCTGCGCGTTAGGTAGAGTTAGGTAATGTTCGGTCAGGTTATAGTTGTTCGCGTTGGGATAGGATATCATTGCCCATTGCGCTGTACACTCGAGTGCGGTGGATTTCTGCATTTTGTCGTGCTCTAGTATGTTCTGCTAGTCTCTGGGAGGGCCAGCATTAGTGGCATCTGCACGCTACGTTGAGATAGGCTATGCTCCGATTGGTCAGGTTAGGTCAGGTCAGGATGGGATATCATTGGCTTCTGTCCTTTGCACTGAAATGCAGCGGATTTCTGCATCCTAATGTGCTTTGGTACGTTCCGTTTGTCTCGGGAACGCCAGGAATAGTGATCGCTATTGCTTTACGTAACGTGAAAGAAACCAACGTGCCGCGACCACTGTTGCTTGCATCCCCAGGGCCAAGCAGTATATACTAGAGCGCAGTAGAACATTGGGGTCCACCGTATGGCAGTGGATAGCACAAAAGACGTAACTATCCTTTCCTAACCTAACCAATCGTAACATTACCAAACGTAACATAACTACACGTAACGTGCCGCGGCCATTATTTCTGGCCTCCCCAGAGCCGAGCAGAACATATTACAGGAGAGTAGACCGTAGTAACACACCGAATAGCGGTGTACGGCACAAACCTCGCAGCTGTCCTCTCCTAACTTGACCAAGCGTAACACAACCAAATGTAACCTAACTCAACATAACATGCCGAGACCACTACTGCTGGTATCCCCAGCGCCAAGCAGAATATACTACAGCACTGCAGCATGCAGAAATCTATCTCATTGTAATCTACGGCACAAAAGTAGTAGATACCCTAACCTAACCTGTCGTAACCTAACGTAAACATACGCTGCATAGCTCAAGATAACGTCCCGTGAACTCGGCCCTGGCATCCCTAGAGCCGTGCAGAAGGTGGTAGAGCACAGTAGACGACAGGAGTGCACTGAATATCAGTGTATAGTACGAGAGCCAAGGCTCTCATACTCAAACTTTGCCTAACGTAACTAAACCGAGCATAACATCACTCAACGAAACGAGCCACGACCACTATTGCTCGCGTCCACTTAGTCGAACGGAGTATAGTGGAGCAGTGTAGTGCGCAGGAATCCACCGAATAGCAGTGTATAACACAAAAGTCAAAGCAATACTTACACAACCTAGCCATACCTAACGTATCCAACCCAAATGTGCCGAGAACACTACAGCTGGCCTACCCACAACCAAGCAGAATGCACAAGAGAACAGTAGAGCGAAGATACCCCCGCATTGCAGTGTACAGCGAAAGAGGCAAAGGAATACAAGCCATACCTGGAACAATCTAAACTAACCAAACGTAGCAAACTCATAGTAACGTGCCGAGACGACCATCGGTGGCCTCCCGAGAGCCACGCAGAGCCGATTAGAGCAGAGTAGGGCACATAAATCCATTGAATATCAGTGTACGGCACATATGTCGAAGCCATCCTGTCCTAACCTAACCAATTGTATCATTACCGAACCTATCCTAACACGGCCTGGCGTGCCGAGGCCTCCATCGCTCTCCTTCCCAGAGCCAAGCAGAATATACTAGAGCACAGTAGAGCGCAGAAATTCATTCCACTGCAGTGTAGAGCGCATAAGTCGGACACATTCTGGCATCACCTGACTCACAATAACCTAACCGAATGTAGACCAACTGAACAGAACATGCCGAGACCAACATTGCTGGCCTCCCAAGTGCCACGCAGAGCGTACTAGAGCTATGGAAAGCACAGAAATCCAACGAATAGCGGTTTGTAGCACAAAAGTCAAAGTAATCCTAACCAAGACTTCCTAACCTAACCAAACGTAACGTAACATAACTCTAACTGACGTGCCGGGAGTACTATTACTGGCCGCCCCAGAGACAAGCAGAACATGTCAGAGCAGTGTAGAGCGCAGGTATCCAACGAATAGCAGCGTATGGCACAAAGGTCTGAGCTACTCTATCCAAACATAACCAAACCTAACAAGAGAGAACGTACCCAAACTCAACCTAACGTGCTGAGACCACTACTTCTGGCGTCCTCAGAGCCAAGCAGAATATACTAGAACACACTAGAGGGCAGAAATCCACCGGAGAGCAGTGTATAGCACAAAGGTCAATGTAAACTATACTAACATAGCCAAATGTAACATAACCAAACTTAACCTAACTCAACCTAAAAGAACGAGACCTCCATTGCTCACCTCCAAAGAGACGAGCCGAATTTGCCAGCGTGCAGATGTGCGCAGAAATCCACCGCATTGTAGTGAGCAGCACGAAAGTCGAAAGTATGCAAACCTAACCAGACCTTACCTAACCTAACCAAACGTAGCATAACTCAACGAAACGAGCGGCGGCCAATATGGATGGTCTTCGCAGAGACAAGCAGAGCATACTGAAGCACGTTAGAGAGCAGAGATCATCCGAAAAGCGGTGTAGTGCTCAAAAGCCAAAGATATCCTAACCTGACCGGATCAAACCTGACACAACCAAGCGTAGCATAGCTCGACGCAACGTGCCGTGACCACAGCACCTGGCCTCCGAGAGCCAGGCAGAATGTAAAAGAGCAGAGTAGGTCACAGAAACACACGGAACATCAGTGTATAGCACGAAAGTCAAAGCTACCATAAGCAAGTTTAATCTAATCTGACCTAACCGAACGTTAGGTAACTCAGCCTGAGGTTCCACGGCCGCTATTGTTTGCGTCCAGGGAGTCGGGCAGAGTGTAGTAGAGCAATGTAGAGCGCAGACATCCACCGCATGGCAGTGTATGGCACAAAGGAAGAAGAAACATTCCCGAACCTTCCTGAAATAATCTTACGATACGTAACGTAACTCGACCAGACTTGCCGAGACCACTATTACTGTCCGCTCCAGAGCCAAGCAGAAAATATTACAGCGCAGTAGAGTGCACACATCCACCGAATAGAAGTGAGTGCCTCAAAACTCTAAGCCACTCTGTCGTGGCGAAACCAAACTTGCCATATTCAAACGCAGCGTAACTGAACCTAACTCGCCGCGACTACTATCGCTGGCATACCCAGAGCCAGGCAGAGCAAAATAGACCACAATAGAGCGCAGAGATCCAATGAACAGCAGTGAATAGCACAGAAGTCAAGGTAGCCTCTCCTATCCTAGCCAAGCGTAACATATACAAACGATGCATAACTCAACCTAACATCAGCAGACCACTATTACTGGCATCTACAGAGACATGCAGAATGTACTAGGGCACAGTAGGGCGCAGAAATACACCGCATTGCAGTGAATAGCACAAAGCCCGTAAATATCCTAACCAAACATGACCTAATCTATCCTAACCGAACCTAGCATAACCCAACATGACGAGCCGCGATCACTGCTCCTAGCCTCGCCAGAGCATTGAAGAATGCTGCAGAGCGCGGAAGGTCGCAGAAGCTAAAGGAATATCTGTGTAAGGCGCAAAAGTCAAAGTGGCCTATTCTGACCTAGCCAAACGTAGCATACCCTAACGCCACCTAACTCACACAAACGTGACGGGACAAATATTGCTGACCTCCACAGAGACAAGTAGAGTATACTAGAGCACAGTAGTGTGCAGAGACCCACTGATCTGCTGCGAGTAGCACAAGAGCCCAAGACGTCCTATCCTAACCTGACCCAACCTAACATGACCCAACGTAACCTAACTCAACCTAACGTGCCGAGACCACCATCGCTGGCCACCCCAGAGCCAAGCAGAATATATTAGAGCACAGTAGGGTGCACAAACCCACGGATAGCAGTGTATAGCACAAAAGTCTGAGATATCCTATCCTAACATCCAAACGTAACACAGCCGAACGTAGCATAGCTCAACCTAACGAGCCGAGACCACTATTGCTGGTGTCCCTAGAGTCCAGCAGAACATACTGGAGGACATTCGGGCGCAGAAGTCCATAGAATCGCTGCGCATAACACAAAAGTCATATCTATCAGGACTTAACCCAAGCTAACATAACCTAGCTAAACGTAGCCTACATTAACGTGACGCGCCGCGGCCGCTATTGCTGGCCGCCCCAGCGCCAGCGGCAGTGTAGTAGAGCGCAGTTGAGCGCAGAAATCCGCCGAAAAAGTGTTCATGGCGCGAATGTCAATGATAGCCCTGCCGAAATTAGCCCAACCTAAACGAAAGGAACGTAGCATAACTCAACCCAACCTGCCGAGGCCATTATTGCTGGCCTTCCCACGGCTATGCATAATATAGTAGGGCACAGTACAGCGCAGATATAGTCAGTACAGCAGCGTATAGCACGAAGTTCTAAGTTAACCTGACCGAGAATAAGCGTCCCTAACCTACTCAGACTTAACATAACCCAACAAGACGTGCCGCGAATACTATTGCTGTACTCCACGGGCACAAGCAGGAAATATTATTTTATTAAAAAGGTCAAACATACCATGACCCAACTCTGCCCAGCCTAACCTACCTAAACCTAGTGTAACCAAACATAACGTGACAAAGCTATTATTGCTGCCCTCGTAGAGCCAAACAGGGCATATTAGAGCACACTTCAGGGCTAAAATCGACCGAATAGCAGTGAATAGCACATATGTCAGTGTAGCGTATCCTGACCTGGTCAAACGTAACACATCCAGACGTAGCCTAACTCAACCTAACATGACGATACCACGATTGCTGCCCTCCACAGAGACAAGCAGAATGTACTAGAGCACAGTATAGCGCTTATGTCCACCGCAATGCAGTGGACAGCGCAAAAGCGGCAGCTACCCTACAATAACCTGACCTAACATGACCAAACCGAACGTGGCATATCTCAAAATAACATGCAGCGAACAGTGCTCCTGGCATCCCAATAGCCAAGCAGAATATGGTAGAGCACCGTAGATCACAGAAGTACACCGAAAAACGGTGTAAAGCACGAAAGTCGAAGCTATCCTGACGAAACTTAGCCCAACCTATCCTAACCGAACGTGACGTAACTCAACCTAACGTGCAGCGGCCGCTATTGCTCGACACCGCAGAATCGTGCAGGGTATAGTAGGGCAACATTGAACGCAGGAATCCAACGTACACTAGTGTACAGCGCAAAAGTCGAGGATAACCTAACCTAACCCGGCATAACCAAACCTACACGAACGTAGCATAACCCAAAGTAACGTACCGCGGCCGCTGTTAATGGCCTTCGAAGAGTCAAGCAGAGCACATTAGGGCTGATTAGAGCGAAGATGTCCACCGAAGAGCAGTGTATCGCACTAAGGTCAAAGTGGCCTATCCTAACCTGACCTAACATGACACAAACGAGCGTGCTATAGCTCAACGCAACGTGCCGGGACCACAGCACGTGGCCTCCCAGAGCAAAGCAGAATGTTCTAGAACGCTTTAGGCACCGGAAGTCTGCCGGAAAGCATTGCGAGGCACAATAGCCAAAGTATCTTCTCCTAACCAACCAAAACGGGACATACAGAAACCTACACCAGTAGCCCCTAACATGACGAGACCACAATTGATGGATTCTGCGGAGACAAGCAGTATGTACCAGAGCACAGTAGTGCGCAGAAATCCACCGCATTCCAGTGAATAACACAACAGTCGAAGGTACGCTGACCTACCGTGACCTAACCTATCCTAAACAAACGTAACGTAACTCAACCTAAAGCGCCGAGACCACTATTACTGACCACCCCAGAGTCAAGCACAACATATTAGAGGACATTAGAACGCAGAAATCCAACGAACAGTAGTGTATATCACAAAAGCCATCGATATCCCAAACAAATATGACCAAACCTAACCTAACCAAACATAGTCTAATTCAAAGTAAATTCGCGACCACTATTGCAGGTACGCCAGAGCCATTCTGTATACATTAGAACACAGTAGAGCGCAGATATCGGCCGCATTGCAGTGCATAGCACAAATGTCAAAGCCATCTTACCCTAACACAGCCAAACGTAACACAACGAAGCGTAACCTATCACAACGTAACGACCCGCGACTATTATTTCTGGCCTCTCAGAGCCAAGCGGAATAGAATAGAGCACCGTGGAGCGCAGTAATACACCGCATTGCAGTGAGTAGCGCAAAAGTCGAAGACATCCTCACCTATCCTGGCCTAAACTAACCAACCCAAACGTAGTGTAACTCAACATGACGTAAACATTCCCAAACTAATCTAACGGAACGTAACCTACCCGAAACTAACGTGCCGAGACGACTGTTGCTGGCCTCTCCAATGCCAAGCAGAAAATATTAAAACACAGAAGATCGCAGTTATCGGAGCATAGCTGTGTACAACACAGAAGTCTGAACTACTCTATCCTAACTTCACCAAACGTAACATAGACAAAGGTAACGTAGCTCAGTCGAATGCGACGAGGCAGGCTATAGCACAGAGTTCGAGGGTAACCTATATAATCCTAACACAACATAACCCCAAAGAACGTAGCACAGCTCTGACTACGTTCCGCGAATACTGCTCCTGGCCACCACGGAGACAAGCCGAATATACTAGTGCACAGCGGAGCGCAGAAATCCACCGTATTGTAGTCTACATCACAAAAGTCAAACATAATCAGTCCCAACATGACCATACCTAACATAACCAAACGTGGTGAGACTCAACGTAATGTATCGAGACCGATATTGCCAGCCGTGGCAGAGCCAGGAAGACAACATTAGAGCTCAGTAGAGCGCAGGTACCCGTGGATAGCAGTGTATAGCAAAAAAGCCTAAACTGTACTATCCTAACTTCACCAAACGTAACCAAACCAAACGTAGCCAAGCACAAACAAACGTGCCGACGCTACTATTACTGGCCGCCACAGAGCCAAATATAGCACACTAGAGCGCAGTAGAGCGCCGAAATCTACCGACTAGCAGCGTATGACGCAGAAAGATAAGCTACTATATCCTAACCTAAACCAACGGAAAACCAGCAGACGTAGCCAATCTCATACCGACCAGTATTACTGACGTCTCCAGAGCCAAAGAGTGCATATTACAGCAACTTGGAGGACAGAAGTCCACCGAGAAGCAGCGTATAGTGCAAAAGTCAAAGCTGTCCAAACCCAACCTTACATACGTAACATGACTCAGCCTAACGTGCCGAGACCACTATCGCTGGCCACGGCAGAGTCAAGCAGAGTATGGTAGTGCAATGTAGAGCGCAAAAATCCACCGAAGAGCGTTGTACAGCTCAAAAGACAAGGATAACTTCACCAAACCTGACCTAACCAAACGTAGCATAACGCAACCTAACGTGCCGCGACCACTATAGCTGGCCAGACCTGGTTCGTGCGGAGAATTGTATAGCAGTGAAGTGCGCCAAGAACCACCGAATATCTGTGTATAGCGCAAACGTCAAGGTTATCCTATCCAAACCGAATAATGCGTAACACAACCAAGCGCAACATAATCCAAACTGCCGTGCCTAGACCACTATTGCTGGCCTCCCAAGTGGCAGGTAGGATATACTAGAGCACAGCAGAGCGAAAAAATTCACAGAATAGCACTGTATACCACGAAAGTCAAAGCTACGGTAGCCTAACCCAAACTAACATAACTTAAACAAACGTAGAATATATCAACCTAACGCGTGGAGGCCTTTACTGCTGGCCTCCTCAGAGCCAGGAAGAGCACGTTAGAGCACAGTAGAACGCAGAGATCCACCGAATGCAGTGTATTGCACAAAAGTCGAAGTTCTCCTGCCCTACCCTAGCCGAAGCTAGCCTGACCAAACGTAACATAATTCAACCTTTCTCGCCGCGGCCACTATTACTGTCCTCCCAAGGGTAGAGCAGAGTATGGTAGAGCAATGTGGAGCGTAGAAATCCAGCGCATAGCAATGTATAGGACAAAAGTCTAAGCTACCATATCCTAACATATCCAGACATAGTAGAAACAAACGTAACTTAGCTTAACATAAAGATGCTGAGTCCTGTAGAACTGGAATTCCCAGAGAAAGGCAGAATACGCTAGAGGATATCAGAGCGAAGAACGGCGCCAAATAGCAGCGTATATCCAAAAATTTTGGGTTATACTATCCTAACCTAACCAAACGCAACATAACCATACGTAACGTAACTCAACCTAACGCACCTAGACCACTACTGCTGACCTGTTCAGCGTCAAGCAGAGTAAGCTAGCGCACAGTAGAGCGCAGAAGTCCGCCGCATTGAAGTGTGAGGCACAAAAGTCAAGTCTATCCTGACAGAGCCTGACCTAACCTAACATAGCCAAACGTGAGATAACACAAACTATCGTCCCTGGACCACTGTTGCTGGCCTCCACACCGCCAAGCGCAATGTATTAGAGCAGAGCAGCGAGCAGAAGTCCATAGGCGGGCACTGCATAGCATAAAGATCGAAGATACACGTACCCAGCCTGCCCTAATTTAACCTAACCAAACGAAGCATAACTCAACATAACGTGCCGAGGCTACCATTCCTGGCCTCCCCAGAGTCAACCAGAGAATATTAGAACAATGTAGAGCGCAGGAATCCACAGAATAGCAGTGCAAAGCATAAAAGGCGAAGTTACCCTATCCAAACGTAATCAAAGCTAACATAACCAAACGTAATGTAACACAATCTAACATGCCGCTACCACTATTCCTGGTATCCCCAGGCACAAGGAGGGCGCTGTAGAGCACAGCACAACGCAGAAGTTCATAGAATAGCACAAAAGACGAAGCTATCCTCACCTAACGCAACGTAACATATCCATACCAAACGTACTCCAACATACACTGAAGTACAGCGACCACTATGGCTGGACTCCCCACAGACAAGCAGAATATACTGGAGCACAGTAGGGCGCAGAAAGCCACCAAATAGCAGCGTATAGCACAAATGTCATGGAAATCATAGCCTAACATCTCCTATTCTATCACAACCAAGCGTAGACAAACCAAACCTAGCGAGCCGGGTTCACTATCCCTGGACTCACCAGCGCCATGCAGGGCATCTAAGAGGAGACGAGACCTCTGGAATCCATAGGATCGCAGGGAATCGCGGAAAAGTCAAAGCTACCCATACCTGACCCGGGCCAAAAGAACCTACCCAAACCAAGTCTATCTCATCTTATCGTGTCGCGACCATTATTGCTGCAATTCACAGATTCGTGCTCAGTACAGTAGAGCACAGTAGAACGCAGAATTCCACCAAATGACTCTGTATAACTTGTGAGACGGTACTATCCAATCCAAACCCATTTTAGCGTAACCAAACCGAACGTTGCATTACTCAGACTAACGTGCCGAGACCGCTAGCTTCCACAGATTCGAGCAGAGTGGAGCACAGCAATGTATATCATGCGAATACACCGAATGGCATTGTACAACACACAAGACAACTCAATCCTGTCGTAACCTATCCAGACGTAATATAAGCAGACGTAGCGTAACCGCACCTGACGCGCCGAGACCACGATTTTTTTCCTCTCCAGAATCACGCAGCGAATATGACAGCACAATAGAGCGTAGAAACCGAATGCATTGCTGTTTGTAGCGCAAAAGTCAAAGCTATCCTCTCCTAGCATAACCGAACCTAACATAAACGTACGCAACGTGACTCAGCATAACATGCCGAGACCACAACTTCTGTCCTCCGCATAGCCAAGCAGAAAATACTAGAACACAGTTGAGAGCGGAAATCCACCGAATGGCAGTGTGTAGCACAAAAATTGAAGCCATCCTGACCAAACAGAACCTAACCTAGCCTATCTCAGCGTTGCCTATCTCTAACAAACGTGCCACGAACACTATTACGGGCGATTTCAGGGACAAGCAGAGGATAGCCGAGCAATGCAGGTTGCCGATATCGGCAGATTACCTGAGTATGGGACAAAAGTCATAGCTATTCTGACTAAACATAACCTAACCTCACCTGACTAAGCCAAGCGCAGAATGACTCAACCAAACGTGCCTACACCACGGTTGCTGGCCTCGCAATCACCAAGCTGAACATATTAGCAGAGATTAGGGCGCAGAAGCATTGCTTGGCTCTGTGGAGCCCAGAGATAGTGGTCCCGGCTCGTTAGGTTTAGTTAGTATACGTTTGGACAGGATAGAATAGGCCAGGTAATGCTGGGTTTATCTTTGACTCTTGTGCTATACAGTGCTATTTGGAGGCCTCCTACGCTATACTGTGATCTGGTATATTCTGCTTGTCTCTGGGGAGATCAGCAGTATTGGTCTCGGCACGTTAGGTAGAGTTAGGCTTCGTTTGTCTAGGTTACGTTGGTCTCGGTTAGGTATGGATAGCTTCGACTTTTCTGCTATGCACTGCGAGTCTATGGATTTCTGCGATTCGCCAGCTCTAGTATGTTCTGCCTTGCTCTGGGCAGGTCAGCATCAGTGGTCTAGGCACGTTAGGTTGTGATACGTTACGTTTGGCTGTGTTGTGTTTGGCTAGGTTAGGCCACGGTAGCTTTGACTTTCGTGAGGTACACAGCTATTCTGTGGATTTCTGCACTCTACTTTGATCTAACGTTCCCTGCTTTGCTCTGGGAATTCCAGAAATGGCAGCCACGGCGCGTCAGGTTGAGATAGGTTACGTTTGGTTAGGATAGGTATGTTTGGGATAGGCTGGAATACCTATGACATTCGTGCTATGCATTGCCATTCTATGTACGTCTGCGCTGTGTTCTCCTCTAGTATGCCTTGCTTGTCGACGGGGATGCCAGCTGTAATTGTCTCCGAACGTTATGTTGAAGTTGCAAAGGTTTGATTAGGATGTGTCAGCCTTTGCTAGCTTTGGACAGCTTAGACTTTTCTGCTATACACCGCGATTCTTTGGATGCCTGCGCTCTGCTACCCACTATTATGCTCTGTTTGGCGCTGTGGTGGCCAGCATTACAGCACGCGGCACGATAGGTTGAGTTGTGTTACGTTCGGTTGGAATAGTTTATGCAGGGTTAGGAGAGGTTAGCTTTGACTTTTGTGCTATACATTGCTATTTGGTGGCTTTCTGCGCTCTACTGTGCTCTACTATAATCTACTCGACTCAGGGGATGCCGGCAAATGTGGTCATGCCACGATAGGTTATGTTACCCTACGTTTGGTAATGTTACGATTAGACAGGTTAGGATTGGATGCCTTTGACTTTTGTGCTGTACGTTGCAATTCGGGGGATTCCTGCGCTCTTCGTTGCTCTTCTATGCTCTGCTCGACACTGGCGAGGCCAGCAATAGCGGTCTCGGTCCGTCAGGATCAGTTATTCCTCGTTTGGTTGTGTTAGGGTATATCGGTGTAGGTTAGGATATCTTTGACTTTTGCGCTATACAATGCTATCTGTTGGCTATCCGCTATCTACTATGCTCTGGTATATTCTGTTTGTCCATGAGGAGCCCAGCGATAGTGGTCGCGGTACGTTTGTCTGTGTTACATTACGATTGGTTATATTACGTTTGGTTAGTTTAGGACGGGATAGTATTTACTCTTGTGCTATACACTACAACTCGCAGGGCTTCTGCCCTCTACAGCGCTCTAATGTGCCCTGCTTCGCCTTGAGGAGGACAGCAATAGAGGTCTCGGCATGTTACTTTGTGTCAGGCTTCGTTCGGTTGTGTTACTGTTAGCTAAGTTAGGAAAGGATAGCTTTAACTTTTGCGCTGTGCACTAATATTCAGTGGATATCTGCGCTGTACGTTGCTCTACTATATTCTGCTAGACACTCGGGAGGCCTGCAATAGTGGTCGTGGCATGATAGGTAGTGTTAGGTTACGTTTGGTTAGGTTAGGTTCGGCTGTGTTTGGTAAGGATCGTTCTTACTTTCGTGCTATACACTGCCATTTGCTGGATTCTTGCCCTCTACTGTACCCTAATATGCTATGCTTTACGCAGGGAAGGCCAGCAAAGTTGGACTCGGCACGTTCGGTTCGGGCATGCTATATTTGTGTAGGTCATCCTTTTATGTGGTTACGTTAGCATATCTTCGGTTTTTGTGCTTTACACTTCATTTCGGCGGCTTTCTGCGCTCCATTGTTCTCCAGTATATTCCCCTTCGCTCTGGGAATGTCAGCAATAGTGGTCTTGGCACGTTATGCTGAGTCTGGCTACGTGTGCTGATGTTACGTTTGTTTGGCTTAGGTAAGGATTGCTTTGACTTTCGTGGTATAGACCGTTTTCTGTGGACTTCTGCGCTCTCCATCGCGGTAGTATATTTTTCAACGCCCTGCGGAGGCAAGTAAGGACGGTCCCGGCGCGTTAGGCTGACATAAGGTACAACCGGATGTGTTACGCTTGGCTACATTAAGACAGTGTAGCTTCGATTTTTATGCTATGCACTGCGATTCAATGGGCTTCTGCTCCCTACTCCCTTCTAATATGCTCTGCTTGGCACTCGGGGTGCCGGCAATACTGCCCTCGGCACGCTAGGTTGGATTACATTGCTTTTCGCTGGATTACGTTTGGATAGGCTAGGATATGGTAACTTCGACTTTTGTGCTACACATTGATATTCGGTGGTTTTCTGCGCTATACTGCGATCCAATATCCCATGCTTTAATCTGGGATTGCCATAAATTGTGGCCGCAGCGCGTTTGCTATTATGATACGTTTGGTCTGGTTAGTTTCTTTTGGGGTCGGTTAGGATGTCTTCGACCTTCGCGCTGTGCACAGACTTTCTACGGACCTCAGCGCTCTACTCTTCTCCAACATGCTCTGCCTGGCGCTCGGGAGGACGGCAACGGCGGTCGCTGCACGTTAGGTTGGGTCACATTACGTTTGGCTGTGCTAGGATACATTGTGTTAGGTTGGGATAGCTATGACTTTCTTCCTACACACTGCTATTCTATGGACTTCTGCGCTCGGCTGTGCGCTACCGCACTCGCCTTGTCTCTGTGGACGCCAGGAATAGTGCTCTCGGCACGTTACGTTGTGGTATGCTCTGCTTCGTTCGATTAGGCGTTGGTAGGCTTTGTTAGGATAGCTTTGACTTTTGTGCTATACACTGCTATTCGCACGATTCCAGCGTTCTACATTATTCTGCTACACTCCGCTTACCTGTCGCAGGGCCAGCAATAGCGGTCGTGTCACGTCAGTTCTTGTTGCGTTACGTCTGCATATGTTACTTATTGATAGGTTAGGCAGGATACCTTTGACTTTAGCGGTACACACTGGTATCCGGCGGATTTCTGCGCCCTCCTATGCTCTAATATGCTCTGTTTGTTGCTGGCGATGACAGCAGTAGCTGTATCTGCACGCTAGGTTGAGTTAGGCTTCGTTTGGCTATGTAAGGATACGTCAGGTAAGGTTAGGACAATTTGACTTTTGTGCCTTGCAATCCAGTGCGGCGAATATCCGCGCTCTCCTGTGCTCCAGTATACTCTGTTTCGCTCTGGGGAGGTCAGCAATAGTGTTCTAGGCTATTTACCTTCAATTAGCTTAGGTTCGCGTGCGTTATGTGTGTATAGGCTTAGGAGAGTGTGGCTTTGGCTTTAATGCTGTACTCTGCTATTCGGTGAATTTTTGCCCTCTACCGTGGTCTAATGTTCCCTCATTTGCTCTGGCTATACCGGAAATAGTGGCTGCGGCTCGTTAGGTTCAATTAGGCTACGTTCTGGTAGGTTCCGTTTGGTTGGGTTACGCTGGGATATCCAAGAACTTCGCACTATGCACTGCCGTTCTATGGAGCTCTGCGTTCGACTGTCCCCTAATATGCTATACTTGGCAATGGAGAGACCAGTAATTGTGGGCTAGGCACGTTAGGTTGGAATTGGTTACCTTTGGTTTTGTCACGATAGGTCAGGTTAGGTTAGGATATCTCATATTTTCTGCTTTACACTTCAATGCGGCAGATTTCAGAGCTCCACTTTGCTCTAGTATATTCTGCTTGTCTCTGGGTAGGTATACGTGCCACGACCACCATTGCTCGAATCCGGAGTGTCGAGCAGCGTATAGCAGAGCAATGTAGAGCGCAGAAATCAACCGAGTAGCAGTGGATGGCGCAAAAGTCGACATTATGCTGTCCAACCTAACCAAGCGTAACATAGCCAAACGTAGCCTAACCCGAGCTAAAGTGCCTACAACACTATTTCGCACCTCTCCAGAGAAAAGCAGAATATGCTAGAGCGCATTAGAGCGCTAGGTCGGCCGCAATGATGTCTAAAGCAGAAAAAAATTGGATATCCTAGCCTAGACTGACATAACCTAGACAAACCAAACGTAACCAATCACAACATAACGTGCCTAGCCAACAATTGCTGTTCTCCTCGTCGCCAAGCAGGTCATATTAGAGGAGAGTAGTGCGCTGCGGTATATATAATGGCAGTGTATAGCACGAAATTCAAAAGTGTTCCAGCCTAACACAAACAAGCCTAATCCAACCAAACGTAACCTAACAGAACCTAGCGCGCCGCGGCCAATATTTCTGAAATTCCCATGGAAAAGAAGGGGATATTGGATCACAGTAGAGCGCAGATATCCACCGAAGAGCAGTGTACACCGCAAAAGTAGAAGCTACCCTAGCCAATCGTAACCCACCTCACAACAGACAAACGTAACCTAACTAAACCTATGGTGCCTAGGCCTTAATTGCTGACCTCCCCAGAGCAAAACAGAATACACCACAAGTACAGTAGAGCGCAGATATCCGCCGCACTGAAGTGTAAAGGACAAAAGTCGCTGATACCCTAACATATCCTGACATAACCTATCCTAACCAAACGCAGCAAAGCCCTAGCTAACGTGCCGGGACCACTACTGCTGGCCTCCGCAGCGCCAAGCAGAGCACGTTTGAGCACAAAAGTGCGCAGGAATCCACCGAACAGCGGTGTATAGCGCGAAGGTCGCTTTCCCTTCCTAACTTAACCAACCGTGACATAGACTCACGTAACATATCTCAAAGTATCGCGGCGTGACCGCTATTGGTGTCCTCTGTAAAGCCAAGCAGAGTACACTCGAACGCAGTAGAGAGCAGAAAGCCACCGTATAGCAGTGTGCAGCACAAAAGTCAAAGCTTCCCTAACATAACCCAACCAAAGCTAACCCAACCAAGCGTAACCAATCCCAACCTAACGTGCCGAGACCACTATTGCTGGCCTCAGCAGAGCCAAGCGGAATATACTAGAGCACAGGAGATCGTAGAAATTCATCGCATTGCAGTGCACAGCACAAAAGTCAAAGATATTCAAACTTAACCTGGACTAAGCCTAACTAAGCAAACGAAGCCTTACCCAAAATAACGTGCCGAGACCAAACTTGCTAGCCTCCCAAGAGACAAGCAGAACATACTAGAGCACAGGAGAGCACACAAATCCGCCGAATGTCAGTGTACAGCACGAACTTCAAAGGTACCCTTTCCTAACCTAACCAACCTTGACGTAACCGAACGCAACATTGCTCAACCTTAGGTACCGAGACCACATTTGCTACCCTCCACAGAGCCAAGCAGAATACGCCATGGCAAACTAGAGCGCAGAAAGATCCCGAATAGCAATGAGTAGCCAATAAGTCAAAGCTACCCTACTCTAACGTATAAAATCATAACACAACCGAACGTAACATAGCTCAGCCTAATATGCCACGATAACTAATGCTACCCACCACAGTGGCGAGCAGAACATATGAGTGCAGGATACAGCGCAGAAATCCATAAGATTGCTGTGAATAGCATTAAAGTCAAAGACATCCTTTCGTAACCAAACAAAACATAAATAATCGAGCGTATCATAACTCAACCTGACGAGCCGATACCAGTATTGCTGGCCTCCGTAGGGCCTCACAGAACATATTACAGGAGAGTATAGTACAGAAATCCATAGAATCGCAGTGTACAAGAGAAATGTCAAATGTATCTGAACCCAACCCAAGCTAATGTAACTTAACCAAACGCTGGATAACTCAACATATCGTACCGCGACCGCTATTGCTGGCCTCCCCATAGCCATGCAGAAAATAGTAGGGCACAGCAGAGCGAGGAAGTCCACCGAATAGAAGTGTATGGCACGATAGTAAAAGATGTACTAACCGAACTAGACGAAGCCTAACCTAACCGTAAGTAACATATCTCAAACCACCGACCCGAGACCACAGCTCCTGGCATCCCCAGCGCCAAGCAGAAAATTGTAGAGCAAATTAGATCGCAAGAATCCACCCAATTACAGTGTTTAGCTCCAAAGTCAAAGCCACACTTACCGAACGTAACCTATCCTAGCGTTACCGAGCGCTGGCTATCTCAACCTAACGTGCCGACACCATTATTGCTGGCCTCTCCAGAGGCAAGCAGAAAATGTTAGAGCACAGTAGAGCGCCGAAATCCACCGAGTAGCTTCGTATATCACAAAAGTTGAAACAAACATACCCCAACTTAACTAGGAGCAACCTAGATCAACCTTACGTGGCGAAACCTCTATTGCTGAAATCCTCTGATCCAAGTAAAACATATTAGAGGAGGGTAGAGCCTGGAAATCCATACAGTGGCGGCGTATATCACAAAAGTTGAAGCTGCCCTTTTCCAATCTAACTAAACGCAAAACAGCCGAACGCAACCGACTCAAACTATCGTGCCGAGGACACAATTTCTGGCCTCCCCGGGGACAAGCAGAACATACTAGATCACAGTGGAGTGCAGAAATCCACCGAATAAGAGCGTATAGCACAAACGTCAATGCTAACCGATACTAACCTAACCAAACGTAACAAATCCGAACGCAGCCTAACTGAATCTAACGTGCAGCGAGTACGATTGCTGGCCTCACCAGAGCCGAGCAGACCATATGGGAGGAGAATAGAGCGCAGAAAACCATAGAATCGCAGTGTATAGGATAAAAGCCGTAGCTACACTCTCCTTACGTAGACAAACGTAACATAACCGAACGTAGCATAGCTCATCCTTACGAGCCGAGACAAGTATTGCTGGCAACCGCAGGGGCAAGCAAAATATAGTAGGGCACAGTAGAGCTCATAAGTGCGCCGAATATCAGTGCAAAGGACGTAAGGCGACGCAATCATGACCGAAATATACCTAACTTAACCTAACCAAACGTAACATAACACATTCCAACGTGACGAGGCCGCTATTGCTGTCCTCCCCAGAGACAAGCAGGAAATATTAGAGCACGGTAGAGCGCCGGAATTCACCGAAAAGCAGTGAATGGCATAAAAGTCAAAGCCACCCTATCGTAACGTAACCAGACGTGACGTAACCGTGCGCAGTATATCCTATCCTAGGGAGCGGCGACCAATATTTCTGGACTCGATAGAGCCACGCAGGACAAACTAGGGTAGAGTGGAGCGCCCAAATGCACCGAAAAGCCGTGTATAGCACGAAGGACGAAGCCATCCTTACCGGACATAACCAAGCCTCACAAAACCTAACGTAACGTGATTCAACCCATCGTGCCGAGACCACTATTGCTGGACAACCCAGGGCCAAACAGATGATAGTAGAGCAAAGTGGAACGCAGAAATGCACTGAAAATTAGTGCATAGCTCGAAAGTCAAAGTTATGTTTACCGAACTTAACCTAACCTACCCTAACCGAATGTAACTTGAATTAGCCTGAAGTACCGAGAACACTATTGGTGTCCTACCAAGAGCCAGGATGAAAATATGAGGGTAGGGTAGTGCGCAGAAGTCCATTGAGTCGCGGTGTATAGCACAAAATTCGACGCTACCCTATCTGAACCTAACCAAACATAACGAAACTGAGTGCAACCTTACGCAACCAAACGTGCCGAGGCCACTACTTCTGGTCTCCCCAGAGCCAACCTGCAAGCACTAGAGGACTGTAGACCGCAGGAATCCTCCGCATTGCAGCGTACAGCAGAGATGTCAACGATACACAAACCTGACCTGTACTGACCTAAACTAACTGAACGGTTCCAGTCTCAACATATCGTGCAAAGACCACCATTGCTGGCATCCCCAGTGTCAAGCAGGGCATATTAGAACATAGTAGAACACAGTAATCCACCTAATAGCTGTGTTCGGCACAAAGGTCAAAGCTATTCTATCCTAACATAACAAAACTTCACTTAACAAAGCGAAACATAATTCAACCCGCCGTGCCGAGACAACTGCTGCCGGCCTCCCCAGGGCGAATCAGAATATAGTGCAGCACAGCAGTGCGAAGTCAACCGAAAAACAGCGTATAGCACGAAAGGCGTATGTATCCTTACCGAACATAATCAAGAATCACCTAACCAGACGTTACATAACTCAGTCTCACATGACGAGACCTCTATTACAGTGCCACTCAGAACCAAGCAGAACATATTAGAGGCTAGTAGAGAGAGGAAATCCACAGGATCACAGTGTATAGCACAAAAGTCAACGCTACACTATCCTATGCTAACCGCACGTAATACAACCGAACGCAATAGTACTCCTCCCTACGTGCCAAGGACAGTACATCTGACGTTCCAACAGCCATGCAGAACATACTAGAGCAGACACCCACCGAAGAGCAGTGTACAGCACGAAAGTCAGAGCCACCCTATCCTAAACCAGCCAATCGTAACATGTCCAAACTTAACTTAACTCAATCTGACGTACCGCGACCACTGCTGCTGGCTTCCCCAGAGCAGATTAGAACATATTACAGCACAGTAGAGCACAGTAATCCACCGGAAAGCCGTGTTTAACGCAAAAGTCAAAGCTATCCTTTCCTAACGTAACCAAACCTCACATTACCAAACGTAACCTAACTCCAGTTAGCTTTCCGCGATCACGATTGCTGGCCTGCCTAGGGCCAAGCAGAGCATTTTAGGGCAATGTAGAGCTCAGAAATCCAGAGAATATCAGTGTAGGGCACAAAAGTCGAAGATATCCTATCCTAACCTCACCAATCGTATGATTACCGCACGTAACCTAACCAAAGCTAAGGTGCCGCGTCAACTATTGCCGGTCTCCCGAGAGCCGCGCAGAAAATACTTTAGGAGAGTAGAGCACAGGAATCCAGAAAATCGCTGTTTATGGCAGAAAAGTCGAAGGCATTCGTACGTAACCCAAACCAATGTAACCTAACTAAGCGTGGCCAGTATCAATATAACGTGCAGCGACCACCATTTTTGTCCTCCACAGTGTCAAGCAGAATATAGTAGAGCACAGTAGAGCGATGGAATCCACCGAATAACAGTGTAGAGCACAGAAGTCAAAGCTATCCTGGCATAAATTGACAAGACCTAACATTACCAAACGTACCCGAAATCATCCTAACGTGCCGACACCACCATTGCTGGCATCTCCAAAGACAACCTGATAATATTGAAGCACAGCAGAGAGCAGAAATCCTCCGCATTGCAGTTTATAGCACAGAAGACGAAGATATCCTAACACAACCTGTCCCAACCTGGCCTAGCGAAACGTAGCAAACTCAACGTACCATGCCGAGACCACTACTGCTGGCGTCCCCAGATTCAAGCAGATCATACAAGAGCACAGGGGCGCGCAGAAATGCACGGAACCGCAGTGTGTGACAAAAAGTCAAAGCTATCCTTTCCTAACATAACAAATCGTAACGTGACAATTAGTAACCTAACATATCCTAACATGTCGCGGACAATATTGTGGTCTCCACAGAGCCGAGCAGAAGTGCATGGCGGAAAAGTCAAAGCCATCCAAACTTAAGACACACAAACGTAACCTAACCAAACAGAGCATAACTCAACATAGCGTGCCGAGACAACAATTGCTGGCCTCCCCATAGTCGATCAGAGTATAGCAGAGCAGTGTAGAGCGCAGAAATGCACCGAATGGCAATGTATAACAGGAAGAGACCGATATTGCTGGCTTCCACAGAGACAAGCCGAGTGTACTAGGGAGCAGTTGTGCGCAGAAATCCACCGCATTGTAGTGAATACGACAAAGGTCGAAGAAACCACAGATTAACCTAACCTATCAAACGTAGCATCTCTCAACGTAACGTGCCACGGCCACTATTGCTGGTCATCTCAGAGGCAAGCAGAATGAAGTGGAGCGCAGTCGAGCGCAGAGATCCTCCGAAATTAAGTGTATGACGCGAAAGTCAATGCTACTCTCACAGAACTTAGCCCAAACTAAACTAACCAAATGAACCTAACACAACCTAACATGCCGTGTCCAATATTTCTGGCATTCCCATGGGTAAGCTTAATATAGTCGACTACAGTACAGAGCAGAAATACTCCGAACAGCAGTGTATAGCACAAAAGTCTAAGTTAACTTGACCGGGATGAACCTTACCTAACCTAACAAAACATAACGTAACCCATGCTAACATGCACAGACTAACACTGCTGGCCTCCACAGACCCAAGCTGAAGACATTAGAACACAGTAAAGCGCAGATAACCGCGGATGGGTGTGTATAGCTCAAAAGTGTAAGCTATCCTATCCTGACCTCCCTAACGTAACAAGACCGAAGGTAGCATAGTTCAACTTAACGCGCCGAGACCAATATTGTTTGCCTTCCCAGAGTCAACTAGAAAGTACTAGAGCTCAGCAGAGCGCAGTAGTCCACAACATAGCAGTGTACAGCACAAAAGTCAAACATATCCTGACCTAGCTAGACCTAACCCAACCAAACCAAACGTAGTGTACCTAAACAAAAAGCGACGGGACCAATATTACTGGCCTCCCATAGCCAAGCTGAGCATTTTAGAGCACATTAGAGCGCAGAGAGCCACCGAATAGCAGTGACTAGCACAAAAGTCTGGGTAACATTTCCTAACCTAGCTTAAGGTGACATACACAAACGTAACATAACACAACCTGACATGACGAGACCACTATTGCTGGCCCCACAGGAACGAGCAGAATGTACTGGTGCATAGTAATGCGCAGAAATCCACCGAATTGGAGTGAATAGCACAAAAGCCGTAAATATCGTAGCCTAACCTGGCCTAACCTAATGTAGCAAAAGGTGGCATAGCCGCATACGGCGCGCCGCGATCACTGCTCCTGTTCTCCCCTGATCCAAGAAGAGTTTAGCAGATTAGAGTAGATCACAGAAGCCCACCGAATTGCGGTTTATAGCACAAAAGGCAAAGAAGCCTCTCCTAATGTAGCCAAACGTAACATAACCAAGCGCAACCTAACTCAACCTAACATGACGGGAACACTATTGCTGGTATCCGCGAAGTAAATTGGAATGTACTAGAGCACAGCGGTGCGCAGAAACCCACCGCATTGCCGTGAATAGCACAAAGGTCTAAGATGTCCTGGCCTAACCTGATGTAACCTAACCTAACTGAACGTAACATTGCTCATCGTAGCGCGCCGCGACCGCTGCTCCTGGGCTCCCGAGAGCAAGGCAGAATTCAGTAGGGTACAGTAGATCAATGAAATCCTCCGAAAAGTAGTGCAAAGCACGAAAAACAATGTAGCCCATCCCAACCTAGCCAAACGCGACAAACACAAAGGTATTCAAGCTCAGCCTAACTTGGCGAGACCACTACTTTTGTCCTACACAGACTAAAGCAGAACGTACTATAGCACAGTAGTGTGCATAAATCAACCGCATTGCTGTAAATAGCACAAAACTCAAAGACACCCTAACCAAACCTGCCATAACGTAGCCTAACCCGGCGTTGCATGGCTCAATGCACAGTGCCGCGGCCACTACTCCTGGTGTCAAAAGAGCCAAGCAGAATGCAGCACAGCACTGTAGACCGCGGAAATCCACCGAAACGTGATGTATTGCACAAAAGAGGAAGTAGCTTATCCTAACATATCCAAACCTAAAATACTCAAACGCAACCAAACTCATCCTATCACGCTGTGAACCCTATTGCTCGTATCCCCAGAGTCGAGCAGAGTACAGCAGAGCAGCGAAGAGCACTGAAATCCGCGTCATTGCAGTGAACAGCATAAATGCCGTAGATAACGTACCCTACACTGACATAGCCTAACCAAACGAAACGCGGCATAGCTCAATATAACGCGCCGCGTCCACTGCTCCTGGCCTAGCCAGAGCCAAGGAGAATGTGGTGGAGCACATTAAATCACAGAAATCCACCGAATAACAGTGTAAAGCACAAAAGTCAAATCTATCCTAACCATATATAGCACAACCTGACCAAACCTATCGTTACGTACCTCAGCCTATCGTGCCGCGGCCACTGTTGCTCGCCTCCTGAGGACCGCGCACAGCATAGTAGGGCGCAGTCGAGCTCAGGCATGCCCCCAACATCAGTGTATAACACGAAAGTCGAAGCTACCCTTGCCGAACTTATCCCAACCTAAACTAGCCACACGTAACGTAACACAACCAAACGTGCCGAGATCAATATTGCAGGCATTCCCATGGCTGGGCATAATACAGCAGCGCCTAGTACAGCGCAGGTATACTCATAATAGCAGTGTATATCACGAAAGTCTAAGCCGACCGAGATTGGCCTAACGTGAATTAACCAAACATAACTCCGCCTAACGTGCCGAGACTACGCTAGCTGGACCCCACAGGCACAAGCAGAAAACATTAGAGCACAGTAGAGCGCTGAAATACGCGGGCAAGTGTGTATAGCACAAAAGTCCAAACTACCATATCCTAACCTCCCTAACATAACTAACCAATCGTAGCATAGACCAACCTAACGTGCCGAGGCCACAATTGCTAGTTTCCCCTGAGCCAAGCAGAAAATACTAGAGCACAGCGGTGCGCAAATATCCACCGCATTCCAGTGAATAGCGCAAAAGCCGCAGGTATCCTAGCATAGCCTGACCCACCCTAACCAAACCGAACGTAGCATAACTCAAGGTGACGCTCCATGACCACTGCTCCTGGCCTCCCCAGTGCCAAGAAGAAAGCAGTAGAGCACAGTAGGTCACAGAAATCCGAGGACAAGCTGTGTAAAGCACAAAAGACAAAGTAGCCAATCCTAACCTGGCCAAACGTAACATACCCAAACGTAACCTGGCTCAATTTGACATAACGAGACAGCCATTACTGATCTCCACAGAGACAAGTAGAGTGTACTGGAGTACAGTAGTTCGCAGTGAACCTCCGCATTACAAAGAATAGCACAAAAATCTAAGATATCCTAACACAGTCTGACCTAACCAAACCTAACCAAACATAGCGTAGCTCAACACATCGTACCGCGACCACTGCTGCCGGAATCCCGAAAGCCAAGCAGAATGCGGTAGAGCATAGTAGACCACAGGAACCCGCCGGATAATAGTGTACAGGACGAAAGTCGCAGACATCCTAGTCAATAATAAAGTAGTATGGCCTATTCAAACGTAGTCTAACACAAAGTAAGGTACCGCGACTATTGCTGTCCTCCCCAGGGCCGAGCAGAGTATAGTACAGCAATGTAGAGCTCAGGAATCAAACTAATAGCAGTTTATGGCACAAAAGTCGAGGTTACCCTAGCCCAAGCTGGCATAAGCAAGCCCAATCAAACATAGCATAACGTAACATAGTCCGCCGCGACCGCTATTGATGGGCTTCGGTGTGCCAAGCAGATTATGTTAGAGCACATTAGAGAGCAAAAATCCACGGAATATCTGTGTATATCACAAAAAGTCATAGTGGCCCCTCCTAACGTAGCCAAACGTAGCACACCCAAGCGGAGCATAGCAAAACCTAACAAGGTGGGGCCGCTATTGGTGGCCACCCCAGAGCCAAGCAGAACATATTAGAGCGCAGTTGGGCGCTGAAACCTACCGAAAAGCATTGAATGGAACTAATGTCTAAACCATTCTGTCCTAACATAACCGAACATGTCACATGCAAACGTAGCTTCAGTAAGACTAACGCGCCGCGACCTCTGCTCCTGGCCTTCCCAGATGCAAGCAGATTGTAACAGAGCACAGTAGATTACAGGAATCCACCGAATAACAGTGCATAGCGCGAATGTCATAGCTATCGCTCCCAAAATTAACCTAACATAGCATAACGAAACGTAGCATAACAAAACCTGACGTGCCACGACCACTATTATCCGCATCCCCAGAGTCAAGCAGAGTATAGCAGAGAAATATAGATCGCAGAGATCCACCGAGTAGCTGTGTATAGCATAAGAGAAGAAGTAGCCTATCCCAACCTGGACAAACGTAACGCAATCAAACTCAGCATAACTCAACCTAACATGACGACACCACTAGTGCTGGCCACCATGAAGACAATGAGAATGTACTAGAGCACAGTACTGCGCAGAAACCCACCGCAAAGCAGTGAATAGCACAAAGGCCGTAGATATTCCACCACAACCTGGCCTGACCTAACCAAACGAGACATATCACAGCTCAGCACAACGTGCAGCGTCCACTGCTCCTGGCCTCCCCATAGCCTAGCAGAATGTAGTAGACAAGAGTAGATCATAGAAGTCCACCGGATTGCAGTGTAAAGAACAAAAGTCATAGTAGCACATCTTAATCTAGCCTATGGTAACATACCCAAACGTAGCCCAACTCAACTTGACATGACGAGACAAATATCGCTGACTTCCACAGGGACAAGTAGAGTGTACCAGAGAACAGTAGTGCGCGGGAATCCACCGTTCTGCAGTGAAGACCAATACAGCCGAAGATATCCTAACATAACCTTATCTAACCTAATCTAACCCAACGTAGCGTCGCTGCACAGAGCGTGACGCGACCACTATTGCTGGTCTGCACAGGGCCCAGCAGAGTGTAGTAGAGTACGATCGAGTGTAGGAATACTCCGAATAGTAGTGTGCAGCACGAAAGTCGAAGGTAACCAGAACGAGCTTGACATAACATAACCAAATCAAACGTAACGGAGCTCAACCTAACATGCCGAGACCACTTTTGCTGGACACCTCTGTGCCAAACAGAGCATACTAGAGAACACCGTAGCGCAGCAGCACGCCGAAGAGCGGAACATAAGTCGAAGTAGCCTATCCTAACCTAGCCAAACGTAGCACACCCAAAGGTAAGCTGACTCAACCTAACGCGCCGAGAATACCATTGCCAGCCTCCATAGGTCTAAGCAGAAAGTATTAGAGAAAAGTAGATCGCCGAGATCCACCCCATCGCAGTGAACAGCACAAAAGCCGTAGGTATCCTGACATGACGTGACCTAACCTAACCTAACCAAACGCAACTTAACACAATCTGATGTGCCACGACCACAATTGTTCGCATCCCCGGAGTCGAAAATGCCATACAAGAGCAACGTAGAGCGCAGCAATCCACCGAATAGCAGTTTACAGTCCAAAAGTGCATGAAATCATAACCGAGCCTTCCTAACCTGACATAACGAAACGGAACCTTACTCAACCTAACGTGTAGAGACCGCTATTGCTGACCTCCACATGGCCAAGCAGCAAAGATCACAGCAGTGCGCCGAAATCCACCGAAGGGCAGTGTATGGGAAAAATGTCAAAGCTATTCTTTACGAACCTAGCCAAACCTTACGTAGCAGAACGTAACATAGCTAAACCTTACGTGACGGCACCTCTATTGCTGCCCTCCCCAGAGACAAGCGGAACATATTAGAGGAGAGTAGAGAGCAGAAATCCACAGGGACGCGGCGTATATCATAATAGTCGGAGCCACACCATCCTGAGCCTACCAAAAGTTACATAACCGAACGTAGCCAAGCACAACGCGACGTGCCGCGACCACTATATCTGGCCTCGACCGGACCAAGCAGAGTATGGTAGAGCACACTAGATCTCAGAAATCCGTCGAATAACTATGTAGAGTACGAAAGTCGGAGCTATTCTAAGGGAACCTATCATAACCTAAACCAACCGCAAGTAACCTAGCCGAATCTAATGTTCCGTGGCCTCCATTGTTAGCCTCCGCAGGACCAAGAGGAACATATGAGAGGAGATTAGAGAGAGGAAATCCATGGATTTATCTAACTAGTCAACGCTATCCTATCCTAACATGGCAAATCGTAACATAACCAAACGTAACCTGCCTCAACATAACGAGACGCGACCACTTTTGCTGCCCTTCCCAGAGCCAAGCAGAGCTTATTAGAACATAGTGGAGTGCACAAATCCACCGAATTTAAGTGTGCAGCATGAAGGACGGAGCTACCCTATCCTATCTCAGCCAAACATAAAGCAACCGAACGGAACATGACACAACCTAACGTGACACGACCGCTACTGCTGGCCTTATCAGAGCCGTGCAGGTCATATCATAAAAGAGTCGAGCGCAGAAATCCATACAATCGCAATGTACAGCGGAAGTGTCGAAGCTGTCCAAACCTAGACCAAACAAACATAGCCTAACCAAACGTAGTCTGACACAACATAGCGTCGAGCGATCACCCTTGCTGGCCTCCACGGGGCCAAGCAGAATATATTAAAGCACAGTAGAACGCAGAAATCCACCGAATAGCTGTGTATGGCACAAACGTCAAGGCTGTCGTATCCTAACCTAACCATCCGTAGCATAGCCAAACGTAACCTATCTCAAACTAACGTGCCGCGACCACCATTAACGGCCTCCACATTTCGGAGCAGAACATATTTGAGAAGAGTAGAGAGCGGAAATCCACTGAATAGCAGCGTACAGCACAAAAATTGAAGGTACCCTAACCAAACGTAACCTAGCCTCACGCACCCAAATGTAACATAACTCAACCTAACGTGCCGAGAGCACTATTCCTGTCGTCCACAGAGGCAAGCAGAGTGTGATAGCGGACAGAAGACCGCAGAAGCCCATAGAATAACAGTGTGCAGCACAAAAGACAAAGATACCCTAAAGTATCTCAACGTAACCTAATCTAGCCAAACGCAATGTAACACAACCTAACGTGCGGCGACCACTACTGCTGACCCCCGGGGGCCGAGCAGAGTGTACCAGGGCAATGTAGAGCGCGAGAATCCACCGTATTGCGGTGTATAGCACAAAAGTCAAAGCTATCCTCTCCTAACCTAACCGAACGTAACATATCCCGACGCAAGTACACTTAGCATAGCGTACCGAGATCAATATTGCTGGAGTCTCCAGAGCCATGCAGAATATAATAGACGACAGCAGAGCGCTGAAAGCCACCAAGTAGCGGTGTGCACCACCAAAGTCAAAGATATCCTAACCTAACAAGATCTAACATAGCCTAACCAGTCGTAGAATTACTATGCCGAACGTGCCGAGACCTCTATTGCTGGCATCCCCAGAGCCAAGCAGCCCCTATTATGGGAAAGTGGAGCGCAGAGGACAACAGGACGGCAGGGTGTATCTGTATGGTCAAAGCTAACCAAACCTAACCCATGCTAACGTAGCATAACCGAACGCAACCTAACTCAACATATCGTGTCACGAACGCCATTGCTTGTCTCACGGGAGCTAAGCAGATTATACCAGAGCAATATAGGACAATATAATTTTCCTAACAGCCGTGTATGGCTCAAGAGCCAAAGCCATCCTAGCTAAACGTATCCAAACCTGACCTGGCCAAAAGTAACATAACTTAACCTAACGCACCGTGAGCACTATTCCTGGCGTCCGCAGAGACAAGCAGGCAGCGATAGCGCAAAGATGAGCGCAGTAGTCCATAGAATAAAAGTGCGTAGCACAAAAGCCACAGCTATCCTAACCCAACTCAACGTAACCCAATATATCCAAACGTAATCTATCTCAACCTATCTTGCGGCGACCAATGTACCTGTCCTCCCGAGAGTCGAGCAGAGTAGAGTAGAGCTGTGTAGAGCTTTGTACTTCAGTGAGGTGGATTCCTGTGCTCTACTGTGCTCTGGTATATTCTGCTATTCGTCTTTGGGGATGCAAGCAATAGTGGCCTCGGCAGGTTAGGTTGAGTTCAGCAACGTTCGGTTATAACACGTTTGGCTAGGTTAGGGTAAGATAGCTTCGACTTCTTGCCACACACTGCTATACGTTGAATTTCTGCGCTCTTCTGTGCTCCAATGTGTTCTGCTATGCTCTGCGGAGGCCAGCAATGGTGGCTTCGGCACGCAAGGTTGAGTAATGTTACGCAATGCTTGGCTAGGTTCTGATAAGATTGGTCAGTATAGCTTTGAACTTTGTGCTGAACACTACTATTCGGTCGATACCTGTGCACTGAATTGCTCTACTAGCATCTGCCTGTCTCTTGGGAGGCCAGCAATATCGGCCGTGGCAGGTTCGGTTGAGATATGTCATGTTTGGAAGAGTTTGGTCAGGGTGTCTTTGACTTTTGTGCCGTACACTGGAATTTGGTGGAATTTGGCTCTCTGCTGTGCACTAGTGTATTCTGCGTGGCAACTGGGATGCCAGCAGTATGAGTCTCGCCACGTTAGTCTTATTCATGTTGCGTTTGACTATGAAACGTTTGGTTACCTTAGGACTGGGTATCTATGACTTTTTTGCTGTACATTGCAATGGTATTGACTCCGGCGCTCTGCTGTGCTCTAGTAAATTCTGCTTGGTACTGGAGGAGCCAGCCATAGTGGGCTTGGCTCGTTAGGTTTATCAACGCTGCGGTCGGCTATGTTAGGTTTGGTGAGGTTAGGACAGTATAGTTTAGACTTTTGCGCTATACATGGCTATCCTCGTATTTCTTCGCTCTACCGTTTCCTAATATTCTCTGCTTGGCTCTGGGGATACCAGCAATAGTGTCCTCGGCGCGTTAGGCTCTGTTTGGTCACGTTTAGTTAGGCTACGTTAGGTCGGGTTAGGTTAGGCTACCATGCCTTCTGTGCTTTACACTGCTATCCCGTGGGTTTGTATGATCTGCAGTGCTCCACTATATTCTGCTTGGCCCCGGGGGTGCCAGCAGCAGTGGACGCGGCACGTTAGGTTAAGTTGTAATACGTTTGGATAGCTTAGGTTACGTTAAGTTTGGTCTGGATAGCTTTGACTTTCGTGCTATACACTCTTATTCGCTGGATATCTGTGATCCACTGTGCTCTGCTACATTCTAATTGGCCCTGGGGTGGCCAACAATGAGGGTCGCTGCACGCTGAGCTGTGTTAGGCTACGTTTGGTAAGGTTACTTTGGCATGGGTTGGTTTCGGGTACCTACACTCTGCTACTCGGGGGATTTCTGCTTTCCACTATGTTCTAACATTTTCTGCTCGGCTCTGCGGAGGCAAGCAATATTGGTTTCGTCACGCTATGTTGAGTTCCTCTACGTTCGGATAGGTTAGGTTAGGTCAGGTTAGGCTAGCGTATCTTCCACTTTTGTGCTATACGCCTCTATTCGGTGGACCTGTGCTTTCTACTGTGCCCGGATATGTTCTGCTTGGCTCTGGGGTGCCAGCAATAGTGGACTCGGCACGATAGGCTGGGCTATGCTACGTTCGGTTATGTTGCGTTTGGTAAGTTTAGGATAGGATAATTTGGACTTTCGTGCCATACACTGCTATTCGGCGGGCTTCTGCGCCCTAGTGCGCTCTAGAATGTCCTGCATGGCTCTGTGGAGCGCATTAATTGTGTTCTCGACACGTTACATTGAGTTGGGCTATGATTGGTTAGGTTGGATTATGTCAGGTAGGGTTTGTGTATCCTTGACTTTTTTGATATACACTGCCACGCGCTGGATTTCCCAGGTCTGCTGTGCTCTAGTACATTCTGCTTGGATCTGGGGAGGTCAGCAATAGTGGTCTCGGCACGTTAGGCTGAGCCATGCTACGTTTGGATATGTCTCGTCTGGCGAGGTTAGGGCAGAATAGCTAAAACTTTTGTTCCATACGCTGCTGTTCGGAGGATTTCTGTGATGTACTGTGCTCTGCTACGCTACTCTTGGCTCAGGGGTGGTCAGGAGCAATGGTGGCGGCACGTTATTTTGAGCTATGCTACGTTCCGTTAGGTTAGGTTCGACTACGTTAAGTATGATATATACGGCTTTTGTGGTACTCACAGCAATGCGGTGAATTTCTGCGCACTACAGTGCACTAATACATTCTGCTTGTACCTGTGGTGGCCATTAATAGTCGACTCGTCATGTTAGGATGTGTTAGGTTACGTATGCACATGGTACATTTAGCTAGGTTAGGGGACGCTGCTTTGATTTTTGTGCTATACACCGCTATTCGGTGAGTTTCTGTGACGTACTGAGCTTTGCTACACTCTTCTTGGCCCAGGGGAGCCAGGAGCAGTGGTCGCGACACGTTATTTTAAGCTATGCTACGTTCCGTAAGGTTAGGTTAGGCTATGTTATGCTAGGATATCTACGGCTTCTGTGGTATTCACTGCAATGCGGTGGATTTCTGCACACTACTGTGCTCCAATATGCCCAGCTTTTCTCTGGGGAGCCGGAAATGGTGGTCTCGGCACGTTAGCTTGAGTTAGGTTTCGTTTGGTTATGTTATGTTTGTTTGGGTCAGGTTAGGATGCCGTTGACTTTTCTGCTATACGCAGCCGATGTATGGAATTCTGCGCCCTGCTCTGCTCTATCACGTTCTGCTTGACGATGGGGAAGCCGACGATAGTGGTCTATGCACGTTGGGTTGGATCATGTTACGCTTGGCTGTTTCGCGTTTCCTTATGTTAGGATATGATAACGTTGACTTTTGCGCTATACATTGCTATTCGGTGGATTTCTGCGCTCTGCATTGCTCTGCTATACTCCGCACGACTCTGGGGTGGACATCAATAGTGGTCGTGACACGATATGTTGAGTTACGTTTGGCTATGTTACGGTTGGTCGGGTTAGGAGAGTGTAACTACGACTTTTGTGCCACATACCCTCATTCGCGGATTTCTGCACTCCACGGTGCTCTAATATGGTCAGCTTGGCTCCGGGAAAGGCAGCAACAATGGTATCGACAGTTCATATTGTGTTAGGCCACGTTTGGTTAGGTTCGGTTCGGTCAGATTGGGTTAGGGTATCTTCGACTTCTGTCCTGTGCACAGTAATGCGGTGGACTTCTGTCCTGCACTGTGCTCTAGTATGTCCTGCTTGTCCATGGGAAGCCAGAAATAGTTGTCTCGGCGCATGAGGTTGTACACGGATACGTGCGGCTACGTAATGCTCGCTTTGTTTATGTTCACGTTTCTTCGACTTTTCTGCGGTATGCTGCTATTCCATTATTTTCTGCGCTCTACTCTCCTCTAATATGTTCTGCTTCACGCTGTGGAGGCCAGCAACACTGGTCGCGGCACGCCAGGTTGAGCTAGAATACGTTTGGTTAAGTTCGGTTAGTTTACGTTTGGCCAGGATGGCCTTGGCTCTTCTGCTATACACTGCTATTCAGTAGATTTCTGCGCTCCACTCCGCTCTAACATGTTCTGCTGGGCTCGGTGGAGGCCAGCAATAGAGGTCTACGCTGGCAAGGTTTAGCTATTCTATGTTTGGTTAGGTCCGGTTATGTCAAGTTAGTTTAGGTTATATCTGACTTTTGTGCTATACACTGATATTTTGTGGCTTTCTGCGCTCTGCTGTGCTCTAGTATACTCTGATTGGCACTGAAGAGGCCTGCAATAGTGCTCTCGGCGCGATAGGTTAAGTTACGTTACGTTTAATTTTAATACGTTGGAATATGTTACTTGGACATGATAACTTTGACTTCATTGGCATACCCCACTCTTCGGTGGATTTCTGCGTCCTACATTCCTCTACTATACTCTGCCAGGCTCTGGGGAGGCCGGTAATAGTGGTCGCGTCTCGTTAGGTTGAGTTAGGTTACGTTCGGTTATGTTCCGATTGGTAAGGTTAGGAGAGGTTAGCATTGACGTTTGTTATATACAATGTTATTAGGTGAATTCCTGCGATCTACATTGCTCTAATATGCTCTCCTTGGCTCTGGCGAGGCCAGGAATAATAGTCTCGGCACGTTATGATGAGTCATGCTACGTTTGGTTAGGTTAGCATAGGGCATCATAGGTTAGGATATCTTTGACTTCTGTTGCCTGTACTGCCATTCTATGGACTTCTGCGCGCTACTCTCGTCTAATACGTCTTGCTTCGAGACGGGGAGGCCTGCGAATGTGTTTCACGCACGTTAGCTTGTATTATGTCATGTTTGGTTTTGTTAGGTTAGGACAGGTTAGGTTAGGATAGATATGACTATCTTGCTTTACACTTCAATGCGGCAGATATTTGCGCTCTACTGCGCTCTAGCTTATTCTGCCTGGTTCTGGAGATATCGGCCATAATGTTCTAGGCACGTTAGTTTGATTTATGTTCCGTTTCGTTTTTACGTTTAGCACGGTTAGGACAGGGTAACCTTGACTTTTGTGCTGTACACTGCTATTCGGGGTATTTCTGCGCTCTATATTGTTGCACTATACCCTGCTAGGCTTTGAGGATGCCAGTAATAGTGATCGCGGCACGTTAGATTGAGTTACGTTACGTTTGGCTATGTTACGGTTGGTAGGGTGAGGAGAGTGTAGCACAGACTTTTCTGCTTTACTCGGGTATTCGGTCCATTTCTGCGCTCTACGTGGCTCTAATAAGCTGTGCTTGGCTCTGGGAGTTCAGCAATATTGGGGTAGGTTCGTTAGGTGGTGTTAGGTTAGGTTTGATTATGCTACGTTTGGATAGGTTAGGCTAGCAGTGCTTTGACTTTTGTGCCATACGTTGCTATTCGGTGGACCTCTGCGCTTTGCTGTACTCTAGCATAGTTTGCTTGCCTGTTGGCAGTCCAGCGATAGCGGTCTCGGCACGTCAGGTTAAGTTACGTTACGTGTGTTATTATTACGTTTGGATAGGTTATGACAGGATAGATTCGTCTTTTGTATTGTGCATTGCTATTTGGTTGATTTCTGCACCCTACAGTGCTCTAATATGTGCATCTTGGCCCCAGGAATGGCAGCGATCGTGCTATCGTAACGTTCTCTCCAATTACGCTACGTTCGGTTAGGTTAGGTTAGGTCCGGTTAGGTTATTATATCTACGACTCTTGTGCTTTACACAGCAATGCGTCGGATTTCTGCACTCTACTGTGCTCTATTATATTACACTTGGTTCTGTGGACGACAGCAGTAGTGGTCTGGCGCGTAAGGTTGATTTAGGTTACGTTCGGTTATATTTCGTTTGGATAGGATATTCTTGGATCACTTTGACTTTTGTGCTACACACAGGAATTCGATGAATTTCTGCCCTCTGCTGTGATCTTATGCGCTATGATTTGCCCTGGGGAGGACGGAAATAGTGGCCGCGTTAAATTGGGTTGACTTAGGTCACGTTTGGCTATCTTATTTTCTTTGGCTCCGAGTCGGATAGCTTTGACTCTACGGATGTACCGTGCGATTCTGCAGATTTCGGCGCTCTCCTATGCTACTGCATATTCTGCTTGGCACCGGAGAGGCCGGCTTCAGCGGAGGCGGCAATTTAGGTTTGGCTATATTACGTTTCGTTAGAGTAGATTAGGTTGTGTGGGGTTAGGATATGTTTCACTTCTGTGCCAAACACGGCTATTCGGAGGACTTCTGCGCTCTACTGTGCCCTACTGTATTCTGCATTGCCCTGCGGCGTCCAGCAGTAGCGGCCGCGGCTCGTTATTTTGTGTTGAGCCTCGTTTCGATAGGTTATGTTTGCATGGGCTAGGTTTGGATAGCTTTGACTTTTCTGCTATACATTGCGATACTATGAATTTCAGCTCCCTACTCCCCTCTAATATGCTCTGCATGGCTCTGGGGCGGCCAGTAGTAGTGGTCGCCTGACGTTAGGTTAAGATATGTTACGTTTGGTTGCGATACGATTTTATAGGTTAGGAAGTGCTAGCTTCGTATTTTGCGCTATACGCTGCTATTCGACCGGCTTCTGCACTCTACTGTGCACTAATGTGTTCAGCTGTCTCTGGGTGGTCAGTATTAGTGGCATCGGCACGATACGTTGAGTTAGGCTACGTTCGATTATGTTGGGTTAGGTCGGGTTAGGTTAGGACATATTGGGCTTCTGTGCTCTATATAGCAGTGCGGCGGACTTCTGGGCCCACTGTGCACTAGTATATTCTGGTTGTCTCTGCGGATGCCAGCAATAGCTGCCTATGCATGTTAGATTGGGTTGCGTTATGTTTGGTTATATTATGTTTGGTTATGTTCGGCTATGATAACATAGACTTCTATGTTATAAATTGCTGTTAGGTTTATTTGTTCTCTCTGGTGTGTTCCAGTACTCTCTGCTTCTCCCTGTGGAGGCCGGCAATAGGGGTCTCGGCAAGTTAGTTCGAGGTAGGTTGCGTCTTGTTATGGTAGGTAAGTTTCGGTCATGTTACGATGACTTCGTCTTTTCTGATTTACACTACCACTATATGGTTTCCTGCGCTCTACTCATCTCTAATATATACAGTTTGGCACTGGGGAAGCCAGCAACAGTGGTTCAGGCACGTTAGGTCGGATTATGTTGAGCACGGTCGTGTCACCTTTGGTCAGGTTAGGATAAAATAACTTTGACCTTCGCGCTATACACTGCTGTTCGTTGGACTTCTTAGACCTACTGTGCTCTAGTGTGTTCTGCCTGGCTTTTGGGAGGCGACAAATAGTGATCTCTGCTCGTTAGGCTTTGACAGTCCACGTTTGGACGTGTTACGTTAGTTCAGGTTGGCATCGGACATATTTGCCTTTTGTGCTATACGCTGCTATTAGGTGGCTTTCTGCGATCTACTGTGCTCTAGTATATTCTGCTTGGCTCTGGCGAGGACAGGAATAGTGGTCTCGGAATTTAGGTTGAGCTACGTTACGTTCGGGTATGTCACGTTTTGCTTCGTTAGGATAGGCTGCTTTGACTTCTGTGCCATTCACTGCTCTTCGGTGGATTTCTGTAATCTGATATGCTTTGCATGGCATTGGGGGGCTAGCAATATTGGCGTCATCACGTAATGTTGTGCTACACTACGTTTGGATCGGTTAGATAATTCCAAGTTAGGTCTGGACATGTTTGGCATTTGTGCTATACTCTGCAATGCGGTGGATTTCTGCGCTCTAATCTGACATGCTGTATTATGCTTAGCCATGGGAATGCGAGAAATATTGGTCTCGGCACGTTATACTGAGTAAGGTTACGTTTGGGTAGTTTAGGTTAGATTAAGTTCGGTAATTTTAGTTTTGGCTTTCGTGTTATACACTGATTTTCGGTGGAATTCTGCGCTCGACTGCGCTCTACTACATTCTATTTGGCCATGGGGAGGCCGTCAAAGGTCGCCGCGGCACGTTACTATGTGGTAGGCATCGTTTGGTTAGGTTATGTTAGCTTTGCTTAGGTCTGGATAGACACGACTTTCGTGCCATACACTGCTATCCACGAAGTTCTGCTCTCTACTGTGTTGTAATATTTCCTGCTTGTGTCCGTGGAGGCCGGCAATAGTAGTCGCGGCAAGTCGGATTGTGTTATTTTACGTACGGTTGGGTTAGGGATTGTTAAGTTCGGTCCGGTTAACTTAGACTTTCATGCTATACACTGTCATTCGGAGCATTTCTGCGCTAATCTGTGCTCTACTATATTATGCTTTGCCCTGGGAATGCCGCCAATAGTGGCTGCGGCACGTTACGTTGTGGTAGGCTACGTTCGGTTAGGTTAGGCTACGCCAGGTTATGTCAGTATATCCCCGACTTTTGTAACGTATACGGCTACTAGGTTGTTTTCTGCGTTCTACATTGCTCTCCTACGCTCCGCTCGACTCTGTGGTGGCGTGTAATTGCGGCCGCGGTACGCAAGTTAGAGTTAGATTACGTTTCGTTGGCTTAGGTTCGGTCAAGCTTGGTCAGGTAAGCTTAGACTTTCGTGCTGTGCACTGTTCTTCGGAGTGTTTCTGCGCTGTACTGCGTTCTACTATATTAGGCTTAGCCCTGGGATTGCCACCAATAGTGGCCGCGGCACGTTACGTTCAGGTAGGCTGCGTTTGGTTTGAATATGATAGCTTGGGTTAGGTGTAGATAGTTATGACTTATGTGTTGTACACTGCGATCGTATCGAATTCTTCGCTCTGCTGTACTCTACTAAGTTCTGCCCGGCTCTGGGGAGGCCAGCACTAGTGGTCGGAGTACGTTAGGTTGAATTATGTTACCTCTGTTTATGTTAAGATTGGACGTACTAGTAGAGGATATCTTTGACTTTTGTGTAATACGCTACTATTCGGTGGGTGTCTGTGCTCTAATGTGCCCTAGCACATTCTGCTTCTTTTTGTGGAGGCCGGCAGTACTGGTCTCTCCATGATAGGTTGTGTTACGTTGCATTTGGTCACGTTAAGTTTGGCTAGGTTAGGATACGGCACTTTGCCTTTCGTTCTATACACCACGATTCGGTGGGTTCCTGCGCTCTCATTTCCTATAATTTGCTCTGCTTGGCCATGGTGTAGCCAGTAATAGTGGTCTCGGCACGTTGCGTTGAGTAATGTTACGTATCGCTAGGTTAGGTTAGGAATGCTCGGATAGGATTTCCTTGACTTGTGTGCTACACACTGTCATTAGGTGGATTTTTCCGCCCTTCATTGCTATACTATCCTCTGCTCGACTATGGGGAGGCGAGCAATAGTGCCCGTGGCACGTTAGGTTGAGTTATGTTATAATTGGTTAGGTCAGTCTAGGCTATATTTGGTCAGGATACTTTAGACTTTCGTGCTATACATTGTTACCAGGAGGATTTCTGTGATCCGCTCTGCTCAACTGCACTCTGCGGATGCCACGAGCAGTGGTCGCGGTACGTCATGTTCAGCAATGCTACGCTTCTTTAGACTAGGTTATGTCAGATTAGGTTAGGATATCTCCGACTTTTGTGGTACACAATTCCATTCGGTGGACTTCTGCGCTCTGCATCACACTAATATACCCAGCTCGACTGTGGGGAGGAGAGCAATAGTAGCCGAGGCACGCTAGGTTGAGTTAGATTACGTTTGTGTATATTACGTTGCCTAGGTTAGGAGAGGCTACTTTGACTTTTGTGCTATACAGTGCGAATCCCTGCATTTCTGCCCTCTAATGTGCTCGAATATGCTCTGCTTGGCCCTGGGGTGGCCAGTAGTAGTGGTCTCGGCACGCTAGGTTGTGTTAAGTTACGTTTGATTAGGAAAGGTTAGGTCAAGTTTGGTTAGGATAGTTACGCCTTTCGTAGTAAACACTTTTTTTCGGTGGATTTCTGTGATATACTACGCTCTGCTACATTCTGCTTGGATCAGGGGAGGCCAGGAGGAGTGCTCGCGTTACGTTATGCTGAGCTATGCTACGTTCCGTTAGGTTATGTTAGGTCTGGTTAGGTTAGGATATCTTCGACTTTTGTGCCTCAAACTGCTAGTCGGTGAATTACTGCGCTCCACATTATTCTACTATACTCTGCTCGACTCTGGGGAGGAGAGCAGTAGTGGCCGTGGCACGTTAGGTTGTGTTAAGTTGCGATTGGTTATTTCAGGTTAGGCTATATTTGGTCAAGGTAGCTTTGGCTATCGTGCTATACACTGCTATTCGGTGGATTTCTGCGATTTACTGTGCTCTACTACAACCTGCTGGGCTGCGGACAGGCCATGTGCAGTGTTCGCGGCACGATGCTTTGACCTATGCTACGTTGACGTTAGGTTAGCTTAGGTCTGTTTAGGTAAGGACACATACGGCTTTTATGCCGTTCACTGCAGTGCGGTGGATTTCTGCGCTCTAATGTGCTCTTGCACAATCTGCTTGTCTCTGCCGGGACCAGCAATAGAGATCTCGTGATGATAGGTTTGAGTTAGACTACGTTTGGAATTGCGTTGTATGGCTAGGTTAGGATATGCTACCTCGACTTCTGTGCTATTTACTGCTGTTCCGTTGATTTCTGCGCTCAAATGTGCTCAAATATGCCCTGCTTGGCTCCGGGAATGTCAGAAATATTGGTCTCGTCACGTCAAGCTTAGATACACGACGTTTGTATAGGTTAGATAAGGTCAGCTTAGGTCAGGGTACGTCTAACTCTTGTGTTATACAATGCAATGCGATGGATTCCTACGCTCTGCTGTGCTCTAGTATATTCTACTTGGATCTGGGGAGGCTAGCAGCAGTGGTCTCTGCACGTTAGGTTGAGCTTATCTGCGTTTGCTTATGTCACGTTTGGTTAGGTTAGGATAGGCTACTTTGTCTTTTGTGCTATACAACGCTATTCGTTGTATTTCTACGCTCTACATTGCTCTATTATACGCTGCTCATCTCTGTGGAGGCGAGCAACAGCGGTCGCGGCACGTTAGTTTGAGATAGGATACGTTCTGATAGGTTAGTTTGAGTTAAGTTTGGTTAGGGTAGATATGATTTTCGTGCTATACACTGTCATTTGGTGTATGTCTGTGGTCTGCTGTGCTCTGCGACATTCTGCTTGTCTATGTGGAGTCCAGGAGCAGTGGTCGCTGCACGCTACTTTGAAATATGCTGCGATCGGCTGGGTTAGGCTAGGTTAGGTTATGATAGGGTAACAACGGCTTTTGTGCTGTTCACCGCAACGTGGTGGATTTCTTCGTTACACTGCGCTCTGGCTTATTCTGCTTTTCTCTGTGGCGGCTAGCAACTGCGGCACCGTCGTGTTTGGTTCCCATGCGCTCCGTTTGGTTGTGTCACCTTTGGCTAGGTTAGGAGAGACTACTTTGACTTTTGTGCTGCGCCCTGCCATTCGGTGGATTTCTGCGCTCTACTGTGTGCTTGGGCCTATGGAGGCCCGCAATAGTAGTCTCTGCACGTTACGTTGGGTCAGTTTACGTTCGGTCAGGTTGGGTTAGGTTCAGACCGCCCAGGTTAACCTAAGCATTCGTGCTATACACTGCTATTCGGGGTACGCCTGCGCTGCACTGTGCTGTACTATATTACGCTTAGCCGTGTGAATGACAGCAATATTGGCGTTGGTACGTTAATGTGAGTAGGATTACGTTAGGATAGCTTAGGTTGGTCTAAATTCGGTAAGGGTAGCCTTGACTTGCGTATTATACACTGATGTGAGGTGGATTTCTACGCTCCATTGCGCTCATATGCTCTGCTTTGCTCTGGGAGACCAGCAATATTGGCATCGTCACTTTATGTCGAGTTACACTGCGTTCGGATAGGTTTGGTGATGCCAAATTCTGTCAGGATATGTTTGACGTCTGTGCTATACACTGCAGTGCGGTGGACCTGTGCGCAATGCCATGCTCTTGCATCTTCTGCCTGGCTCTTAGGAGGCCAGCAACAGCGGCCTCGGCACGTCAGGTTGAAATACGCTTCGTCCGCGTATGTCACGTTTGGGAGGTTAGGATAAGACAGTTTTGATGTTTGTGCTATACACTGCAATTCGGTTGATTTCTGCACTCCAATGCGATCTAATATATTCAGCTTGGCTGTGGGAGGGCAGCAAACACAATCTCGGCACGTTAGATTGATATACGCCACGTTAGCTTATGTTCTGTTAGTTTGGGATAGGCCAGGGTGGCACTGACTTATCTGATATACACAGCGATTCCATGGGCTTCTGCGTTTTGCACTCCACCGATATGCTCTGGTTGATTCTGGGGAGACCAGCAGTTGTGGTAGCGGCACGTTTGGCTGAGTCTGGTTACGTTCGTTTATGTCACGATTGGTTAGGTTAGAAGAGGATAGCTACGACTTTAGAGCTATGGTCTGGTATCAGGTGGACTACTGTGCCGTACGGTGCTCTGACATTTTCAGCTTGGCTCAAGGAAGGCCAGCAATAGTAGCCTCGGAACGTTGTTCTGTGCCAGGTTGCGTTCGGCTAGGTTGGGTTAGGCTAGGATTGGTTAGGATAGCTTCCACTTTTTTGCTGTAAACTGCTATTCGGTCTAATTGTGAGCTCTACTGTGATCTAGTACGTCCTGGTTGCATCTGGGGAGGCCAGTAATAGCGGTGGCAGCACGTTTGGTTGAGTTATGTTACGTTTGGTCCTCTCAATATTGGTTACGTTACAAGAGGGTTGCTATGAAATTATTTCCAAAGTCTGCAATTTGGTGAATTTCTGTGCCCCAGAGAGCTCTAACGCTTCCAGGTTGGCCCTGGGAAGGCCCGAAATAGTGGCCTCGGCAAGTTATGCTGAGCCAAGGTACGTTCGGTTAAGTTGGGTTATGCTAAGATTTGTAATGATAGCTTTGCTTCTTGTTCTGTGCGCTGCCCTTCGGCGGGTTTCTGCTCTCTACTGTGCCCAAGTAAGCCCGGCTTGGCTTTCGGGAGGGCAGCAAAAGCGGCCTCGGCACGTTAGTCGGAGATATGCTATGTTTGGATATGTTGTGTATGTTTGGGTTAGGCTTGGTTAGGTTACGTTAGGTTATCATTGACCTTCTGACATACTCTGCGGCACTATGCGCATCTGCTCTCTCCTCTCCGCTATTGTGTTCTGCTTGGCTCTGCGGAGGCCAGCAGTAGTTGTCGCGGCACGATAGGTTGAGTTAGGTTGCTTCTGGTTATGTTGCGATTGGTTATATTGGGAGAGATATCTTTGTGTTTAGAGCTATAGTCTGCTATTAGGTGGATTCCTGCGCCGTGGAATGCTCTAATATTTCCAGCTTTGCTCTGGGAAGGCCATCAATAGCGGTCTCGGCACGTTATGCAGAGTCCGGTAAATTTCGGCTAGGTTGGGTTTTAATAAGTTTGGTTAGTATAGCTTTCACCTTTGTGTTGTACACCGCTATGAGGTGGATTTGAGTGCGCTATTGTGCTCTAATATGCCCCGCTTGGCCTTGGGAAGGCCAGTCAGAGTGGTCGCGGCACGATATGTTCAGATATGTGACGTTTGCTTATGTTCCGATTCTTTAGGTTAGGAGATCGAAGCTTCGACTTTAGTTATACGGTCTGCTATTAGGTGTATTCCTGCGCCCTGCTGTGCTACAATATTTTCAGCTTGGCTATGGCATGGCCAGCAATTGTGGTCTCGGCACGTTACCGTGAGTAGGGCTACGTCCTGTTAGGTTGGGATAAGCTAAGTTTGGTTAGGATAGTTTTAACTTTTTTGCCCTGCACTGCTATTCGGTGGTATTTTGCGCTCTGCTGTGTCCTAGTATGTCCTGCTTGGCTCTGGGGAGTGCAGCAATATCGGTCTCGGCTCGTTGAGTTGTGCTACTCTAAGTTTTTTTATGTTCCGTTTGTTCGGGTTTGGTATGGGTGCCTTTGACTTTTCTGATATAATCCGCGATTCTATCGATTTATGCGTTCCGCTCCTCACTAATGTGCTCTGCTTGGCTCTTGGGAGGGCAGCAATAGCGGTCTCGGGACGTTAGGATGAGCTATGCCACGTTTTCTTGTGTTCAGTTCCTTTGGATTAGGTTATTGTAGCTTTGATTTTTCTGATATACACTACGTTTCTATAGATTCCTGTGTTGTACTCTCCACTATTGTGTTCTGCTTGGCTCTGTGGAGGCCAGCAACAGTTGCCCCGGCACGTTAGGTGGAGTTATGATACGTTTCGTAATGTTACCGTTGGTTAGGTTAGGAGAGGATGGCTTTGACTTTAGTGCTATAGTCTGCTATGAGGTGGATTTCTGCGACCTACAGTGCTCTAACATTTTCAGCTTGGCCCTGGGAAGGACAGCAATAGAGGTCTCAGCACTTTATGTTCACTCAGGTTACGCTCGGTAAGGTTGCGTTTGGCTAAATTTCGTTAGGATAGATTTAACTTCTGTGCTGCACACTGCAGTTCGGTGGACTTCAGCGCTCTACTGTGCTCTGGTGTGTCCTGTTTGGCTCTGCGGTGGGCAGGAATAGCGGTGTCGGCACGTTGGGTTCAGTTACGCTATGTTTCACTATGTTCTGTTGGTTTGATAGCGGTTTGGGTAGCTTCGACTGTCCTGATGTACACTGCGATTCTGCGGGTTAGGTTAGGTTGGGTTAGGTTAGGTTAGGTTAGGCTAGGCTATGTTTGTGTATGTTCCGTAGCTTTGGGTTGCGCTTGGGTAGTTTAGACTCTTCTGATATACACTGCGATTCTATGGACTTCTGCGCTCTGCTCGACTCTAATATGCTCTACATGGCTCTGGTGATGGCAGCAATAGTGGTCTCGGCACGTTAGGCTGAGATATGTTATATTTGGTTACGTTACGTTTGGCCTGGTTAGGATAGGGTAGCGTCGACTTTTGTACTGTGCACTGCTATTCGGTCGATACCTGCGCTCCACGTTGCATTACTATACACTCCGCGACTCTGTGGAGGCCAGTAATAGTGGTCTTGGCCCATTATTTTGAGTTAGCCTACATTTGTATACGTTACGTTAATTTGGGTTAGGACTGGGTAGATATGACTTCCGTGGTACACACTGGTTTTCGTTCGGTTTCTACGCTTTGCTGTGTTCTACTATACTCTGCATGGCCGTGGTTAGCCCAGCAATAGTGGTCGGGGCACGTTATTTTCTGTTAGGCTATGTTTGGCTATGTTCCCTTGGTTTGGGATGGGCATGAGTGGTTTAAACTTTTCCGATATACAATGTGATTATATGGATTTCTGCGTTATACCATCTACTAATAAGTTCTGCTTGGCTACGGGGATGCCAGCAATTGGGGTCATGCAACTTTATGTTGTGTTGTGTTACGATTGGTTGTACTACGGTTGGCTACGTTTGGAGGTGATAGCTTCGACTATTGCCCTGTACATAGCTGCTCGGCGGGTTTCTGCGCTCTGCATTGCTCCGATATGCTCTGCTTGGCACTGCGGAGGCCAGCAATAGCAGTCTCAGCACGTTACGTTGAGTCAGGCTACATTTGGTTGTGTTACGTTTGCTTAGGTTAGGATAGGAAAGCTTTGACCTTTGTGCTATGCACAGAAATTCGGTGGATATCTCTGCTCTACTGTGCTCTATTGTGCTCTGCTTTCGTCTGGGGAGGCCAGAAATAGTGGCCTCGACATGCTAGGTTAGAGTAGGTTACGTTTGGTTAGTTTACGTTAGCATGGGCAAGGTTCGGATAGCATCGGTTTTTCTGCTATACACTGCGATACTGTGGGTTTCTGTGCCCTACTGTCCTCTAGTATGTTCCGCATGGCGCTGGTGTGTCCAACATTAGTGGTCGCGGCACGTTAGATTGGGGTTGATGACGTTTGTATTTGTTAGGCTACGTTGGGTTAAGCTGCGGTTTCTCTGACATTTGTGCTACTCGCTGCAATTCTACGGACTTCTGCGCCCTATTGTGCGCTAACTAACGATGCTTGTCCCCGTGGACGCCAGGAATATTGGCCGCAGCACGATAGGTTTGGTTATGTTAAGTTTTGCTATGTAAGGTTTGCCTAGATTCGGACAGGATGGTTTTGACTCTTGCCTATACGCTGCTATGCGGAAGATTTCTGCGCTCCGCCGCGCTTTAATATGGTCCGCTTGGCACCGGGTGGCCAGCAATAGTGGTCGCGGAACGTTAGGTTGAGATAGATTACGCTCTGTGAGGTAAGGTTACATGTGTTAGGTTACGATAGCTTAGACTTATGTGCTACACATTGCTATTATATAGACTTCTGCGCTCTTCTGTGCGCTATTACACTCTGCTTGTCTCCGTGGACGCCAGGAATAGTGATTTCGGCAGGTTTGGTTGAGAAATACTACGTTTGGTTAGGGTAGGTTTGGCTTGGTTTGGATAGGATTGCTGTGATTTCTATGCTATGCACTGCTATTTGGTGGCCTTCTGCGCTCTACTGCGCTGTTATTTGCTCTGCAAGGCACGGGGAGGGGCAGCAACCGTGGTCTCCTCACTTTGGTTTGAGTTATGCTGATTTCGGTTAGTTTACTATTGGTTAGGTTAGTATTGGACAGCTACGACTTTTGTGCAATACACTGCTATTTGGTGGGATCCTGCGTTTTACTGTGCTCTAATATGCCCTGCTTCGCTCTGGCAATTCCACAAACAGTGGCCGCGTCGCGTTAGTTTGTGCTAGGTTACGTTTGGTTAGGTTAGGTTCGTGTGGGTTAGGTTGGGATATCTTTGACCTTCGTGCTATACACTGCCATTCCATGAATATGTGTACTCTACTTCGGCCTATCTTATTCTGCTTGTCTCTGCGGAAGCCAGCAATAGCGGTCGCGGCACGTTAGGTACAGTTAGTCTACGTTTTGCTGGGTCAGATTAGGCCTTGTTTGTTAGGATATCTTTGACTTCTGTGCTATACATTGCTATTTGGTGGCTTTCTGCGCCATGCTGTCCTCTACTGCACTCTGCTCGACTCTGGGTTGGCCAGTAATTGTGGTCGTGGCAATACAGATTTTGTTACGCTACGTTTCGGTATGTCACGTTTGGTGCGGCTGGGATAGGATAGCTTCGACATTTGTGTTATACACGGCTATAGAGATGATTTCTGAGCGCCACTGTCATCTAATATTTTCTGCATTGCGATGGGGAGGCCAGCCATAGTTTTCTAGGCACGATAGTTTTTGTTAGGGTACGCTCGGCTATGTTACGTTTGGGTAGATTAGGAAAGAATAGCTTTGACTTTTGTGCTATACACTGCAATTCGGTTGATCTCTGCGCTTTATATTGCTCTAATATGCTCTGCTTGGCCCTGGGGAGGACAGCAATGGTGGTCTCGGCACGACGGGCTGAGTTGCACTAAGATTGGCTACGTTTCGTTAGTCCTGGTTAGGTTTGGGCAGCTTCTTTCGCGGTACACACTGCTGTTCGGTGAATTCCTGCCCTCAGCTGTGCTCTACTATAATCTGCTCGTCTCTGGGGTTGCCACCAACTGTGGTCGTGGCGTGATACGTTGAGATAAGCTCCATTCGGTTATGTCACGTTTGGTTATGTTACGCTTGGAAAGGTTAGGAGAAGGTAGCAATGCCTCTTGTCATATACGTGGCCATCATGTATGCTCCTGCGCTCTACGCTGCCCTACTATACTCTGCTCGTCTATGGGGAGGCCAGAAATAGAGGACACGGCACGCTAGGTTGTGTTAGGCTACGTTCAGTTTGGTTATGTTATTCTGTGTTAACTACGGATAGCTGCGACTTACGCGGTGCACACTGTCCTTCGGCGTGTTTCTGCGATCAACTGTACCCTAGTATATTCTTCCGGCTATGGGGAGGCCAGCACTAGTCCTCTCGGCACGTAAGGTTGAGATATAAGAGGTTCGATTATATTAGGCTTGGTTTGGCTGGAATAGTTTGTTTTGCCTTTTTTGCTATACACCATTATTCAGTGGATTTCTGCGCTCTGCGTTGCTTTAATGCGCTCTGGTTGGCTCTGTGGAGGGCCGCAATATTGGTCTCGGCAGGTTAGGATGGGTTAGGTTACGCTCGGTTACGTAACGTATGGTCAGGTTAGGGTAGGTTATCTTTGACATTTGTGCTATGCACTTCTATACGTATAATTCAGCAATATCGGTTCAGACACGATAGGTTGAGTTAGGTTACGTTTGTGTATGTTACGTTTGCTTATGTTACGTTTGGATATGTAAGGGTAGGATAACTTTGACTTTTGCGCTGTAGGCTGCTATTCGATGGATTTCTGCCCACTACTGAAATCTAATATGCCCTGCTTTGATCTGGCGATGCCAGAAATGTTAGCCGCCGCGCGTTAGGTTGATTTATGCTGCGTATCGTTAGGTTCGGTTTGTTTGTGTTTGGTTTGGATATCTTCGACTTCTGTGATATACACCGCTATTCAGAGGATTTCTTCTATCTACTGTGCTCTAGTAAATTTTGCTTGGCTATGTGGAAGTCAGCATTATAGGTCTCGGCACGCTATTCCGAGTTATGTTGCGTTCGGCTATGTTACGATTGCTTTGATTAGGTTAGCATAGTTTTGACTTTTGTACTGTACACTGCTATCCGGTGTATTCCTGCGCTCCCCGTAAATGTACTATACTATGCACGATCGCAGAGAGACCAGAAATAACGTTCGCGGCGCGATAGGGTGGGTTCGGTTACGTTCCGTTCGGTTAGGTTAGTTTACGTTTGCCTAGGATTCGTTGCCTTTGATATGTATGGATAGATACGACTTCGCGGTATACACTGTTGTTCGGTGGATTTCCGCGCTCTACTGAGATCTAATATGTTTTGCTCGACGCTGGGACGGCCGGAAATAGCGGTCTCGGCAATTTAAGTTCAGTCCGTCTACGTTTGACTTGTTTGGGTTAGATTAGGTTTGTTTAGGAGAACTCCGACTTTTGTGCTATACAATGCAGTTTGGTGGCTTTCTGCGTTCAAGTGTCCTATAGTATGTTCTGCTCGTCTCTGGGGGGACAGTAATAGTGGTCTGGCCACATAAGTTTGCGTTAGGCTTCGTACAGGTATGTTGCGTTTGGATAGGTTAGGATAGGATAGCATTGACTTTTGTGCCACACACTGCTGTCCGGTGGATTTCTGCGCTTTACGTTGCTGTACTATACTCTGCTCGACTATGGCGAGGCCAGCAATAATGATCTCGGCACTTTAGGTTGAGTTAGTCTACGTTTGGTAAGGATATGTTGGTCTGAGTTATGTTTGGATAGCCTTAGCTTACGTAGAGTACACTGTTGTTCGGTGGTCTTCTGCGTTCTACTTTCGTCCAGTATATTCCGCTTGGCGCTGTGGAGGCAGACAATAGTGATATCGGCACTTTAGGTTGAGTTAAGCTACGTTCGATTGTGTTACGTTTGGCTACGCTAGGATGGGGTAGCGGCGACTATTGCACCATGCACAGCGATTCTATGGATTTCTGCCCTCTGCTTTCCACTAATATGTTCAGCTTGTCTCTCGGGAGGCCAGCAATAGCGTTCGCGGCACGTTAAGTTGTGTTATGTTACGTCTGCTTATGTTGCGATTGGTTAGGTTAGGATATGTTAAACTTGACATTTGTGCTATACAACGCTCTTCGGGGGATTTCTATTCTATATTGCTCTACTTCTCTCTGCTCGCCTCTGGGGAGGCCAGTATTTGTGTTCCCGGCACATTAGTTTGTGTTAGGTTACGATTAGTTAGGTTACGTTTGTTTGGGTTTTGTTTGGATATGTCTGACTTTCGTGCTAAACACTGCATTTCTATGGACCCAGCGCCCTGCTCTCCTCTAGCATGTTCTGCTTGGCTCCGGGGAGGCCAGCAGTAGTGGCGGTGGCACGTTCGGTTGTGCTTTGATACGTTTGGTGGTGTTAGGATGGTTGTGTTTGGATATTGTACCTATGACTGTTGTGCTACGTACTGCTTTCGCTGGACTTCTCTGCTCTACTGTGCCCTGGTATGCTCTGCTTTGCTCTGGAGAGGCCAGAAATAGTGGCCGTGGCATGTTAGTTTGAGTTAGGTTACGTTTGTTCAGTTTACCTTAGCATGGTAAGATCCGGATATCTTCGATTTTTCTGATATACGCTGCGGTTATATGGGTTTCTGCGCCCTACTCCCCTCTAATAAATATTGCATGGCCTTCGGGAGGCTAGCAATAGTGGTCGCGTCACGATAGCATGAGTCATATTACGTTTGGTCACGTTAAGTTTGTTTGGGTTACGTTGGAATATCTTTGACGTTCGTGACATGCATTGCCATTCTATGGACTTCAGAGCTCTATTACCCAATAGTATGCCCCGCTTGGCAACGTGGAGGCCAGCGATTGTTGTCTCGGCGCGTTAGGTTGAGACTGGATACGCTTGGTTATGTTACGCTAGCCTTGGTTGTGTTTGGATGGCTTCGAAATTTCTGCTCTACACTGCTATTCGGTGGATTTATGCGCTCTACTCTTCTCTAAAATACTGAGGCCGGTAATAGTGGTTTCGGGACGTCAGGTTGAGACAGGCTGCGTTCGGTTTGGTTACGTTTGGTTTGGTTAGGAATGAATAACTTTGACCTTTGTGCTATACACTGCTATTCGGTCGATATCTGTGCGCTGCGTTACCCTACTCGCATCTGCATGTCTCTGTGGAGGCCAGCACCGTGGTCGTCGCACGTCTGTTTCAGTCAGGCTACGTTTGGTTTGGTTAGGATGTCTTTGATGTCTTTTGTATTATACCTACTGCTATTCGTTGGATTTCTGCGCTTTCCTGTGCTCCAATATATTCTGCTTTGCTCTGGGGAGGTCAGCAATAGTGGCCTAAACACGTTAGCTTGTGCCAAGTTGCGTTTGGTTACAATACGCTTGGATACGGTGGGATAGCATAGCTGTGACTTTTGTGCTATACACTGCTATTCGGCGGACTTTTACGCTCCACGTTGCTCTAATATGCTTTGCTTTGCTCTGGGGAGGCCTGCAATACTGGTCTCGGCACGTTAGGTTGAGCTACGCTACTTTTGATTGGGTCATGTTCGTTAGGACTAGGTTTGGATAGCATTGACTTTCGTGGTCTACACTGCTGTGCGGTTGATATATGGTCTCTACAGTGATGTAGTATATTCTGCTTGGCTCCAGGGAGTCCAGAAATAGTGGACCAGGCACGATTGTTCAATTTAGGTCGCGTTTGGTTATGTTACGTTTGGATTGATGAGGATAGGATAGCTTTCACTTTCGTGCTACACACTCCTAATGGGTGGATTCCTACGAGTCACGTTGCTCTGTTATACTCTGCTCGCCTATGGGGCGGCCAGTTATAGTCGTCTCGGCACGTTATGTCGAGTAGGATACGATTGGCTACGTCATGTTAGTTTGGGTTAGGTTCTGAAAGATATGTCTTCCGTTGTATGTACTAATATTCGGTGGGTTTCAGCGCTCTGCTGTGCTCTACCGTATTCTGCTTGGCCGTGCGTAGTCCAGCAGTAGATTTCGCGGTAGGTTATGTTTTGTTAGGCTATGTTTGGTTAGGCCTTGTTGGCTTGGGTTAGGCTTGGGTAGCTTAGGCTTTTCTGATATATGCTGTGATTCTATGGATATCTGCGTTCTACTCTAAATTACCCTGTGCTTCTTTGATTTGGGGAGGTCAACAATTGTATTGTAGGCGTGTAATGTTGAGTTAAGTTCGTTTGGTTATGTTACGTTTGGTTAGGATAGGATAGCATAGCTTTGGTTTTTGTGCTTTACACGGCTATTCGGTGGATTTCTGCGCCCTTCATAGCTCTGCTATTCCCTGCTCGACTCTGGGGAGATCAGACATAGCGGTCGTGGCACTTTCAGTTGAGTTATGTTTCGTTTGGTTAGGTTAGGTTAGGATAAGTTTGTTTATGATGGCTTTGATTTTGTTATACACTACTATACGGTGTATTTCTGCGCTCTAAATTGCACTATTATGCTCTGCTTGGCGCTTGGGGGCCAGCTATTGCGGTCTCGGCACGTTAGGTTGAGTTAGCCTACGTTTGGTTAGGTTACGTTAGTCTGGGTTATGTCCGAATAGCTTCGACTTTCGAGTGTAGACACTGCTATTTAGTGGATTGCTGCGCCCTACTGTGGTCTAATACACCCTGCTTTGAACTGGGAATGCTTGAATTTGTGGCCGCGGCGTGTTAGACTCTGCTAGGTTATGCTCGTATGGGTTAGGTTTTTTTTGGTTTTGGCTAGGATATCCTTGAATTTCGTGCAATACACTTCCACTGTATGGAACTCCGCGCTCTACCCACCTCCAGTATGCCCTGGTTGGCGGTGGGGAGGCCAGAAATTGCCGGATAGGCACGTTAGGTTGAGATTGGTTACGTTTGATTAGGATTGGTTCGGTCGGATTGGGTTACGGTACCTCCTACGTTTTGCTATAAACTACTATTCGGGCGATTTCAGCGTACCACGTTGCTCTGCCATACTCTGCTTAGCTCTTGCGCGGCCTGCAATAGCGTTTGTGGCACGATAGTTTGTGTTAGGTTTCGTTTGGTTATGTTAGGTTAGGTTACGTTTGGTTAGGATGGCTTTGACTTTTGTGCTATACGCTGCTGTTCGGTGGAATTCTGCGATCTACATTGGTCTACTGCGCTCTTCTCGACTCTGGGGATGCCAGTAATAGTTGTCTCGGCCCGTTAATTTGAGTTTGGCTTCGTTTGGTTGCGTTACGTTAGCTTGGGTTAGGTTTGGATATATCCGACTTTCGTGGTACAAGCTGATATACGTTGAATTTCTGCGCTCTTGTGTGCTGTAGTTTTCTCCGCTTGGACGTGGCGAGGCCAGCAATGGCGGTCTCGGAAGGCTAGGCAGGGGTACGTTATGATTGGTTTGCCAAGGCTTGTATAGGTCTAGCTGGGTTAGCTTTGTATTCTGTGCTATGCACTGCTATTCGGAAGATGTCTGTGCATTGCGATGCTCTACTAGCAGCTGCTTATCTCCGGGATGGCCAGCAATAGCGGCCGTGGCAAGTTTGGATTTGTTAGGTTACGCTTGGTTAGGCTTGGATACGTCGTGTTGTGCTAGGTTATCTGCGACCTTTGTGCTACGCGCTGCTATTCTATGGGCCTCTTCGCCCTTCTGCGCGCTATCGCACTCCGCTTGTCTCTGTGGGCGCCAGGAATGGTTCTCTCGGCACGTTAAATTGTGTTACGTTACGTTCGGCTATGTTAGGTATGGTTAGGCTTGGATAGGGTAGCTTTGACCTATGCGCAATACACTGCGATTCGGACGATATCAGCGTTCTACATTGCTCTGCTATATTCCGCTTAGCAATCGTGAAGCCAGCAATAGCGGCCGTGGTTCTTCAGTATGGGTTGCGTTTGTTCCACTTATGTTATGTTTGGTTAGGTTAGGATATTGTAGCATTGACTTTTGCGCTATACACCGCTATTCGTTGGATCCCTGCGCTCTATTGTGATCTAATATTCCCTAAGTTGATCTGGGAATTCAAGAAAAACTGGCCGCGGCCAGTAAGTTTGTGTTAGGTTACGTTTGGTAAGGTTGAGTTTGGTAGCGCTAGGTTAGGATACCTTCGACTTTCTTGCTATGCACTGACATCTTATGGACCTCTGCGCTCTCCTCTCCTCTAATACGTTCCACTTGGCGGTGGGGAGGCCAGCAATGGTGGTCCAGGCACGTTAAGTTATGTTATGCTACGTTTGGCTTTGTTGCGCTTGGCAATGATAGGAATGGATCACTCTGACGTTTGTGCAATACACTGCCATTCGTCGGATTTCGCCGCTCTTCGTTGCTCTACTCTGCTCTACTCGACTCTGGGGAGGACTGCGTTGGCGGTCGCCGCACGATAGGTTGTGTTAACTTACGTTCGCTGGGGTCAGGTTTGGATAGGCTTGCATAGGATGGCTTTGACTTTTGTGCTCTACAGTGCCGTTCTGAGGACTTCAGCGCTCTACTCTTCTCTCATATGTTCTGCTTGGCTCAGGCGAGGCCAGCAATATATGTCTCTTCTCGTAAGGTTTAGTTATTCTACGCTTGGTTTGGTTCGGCTAGCCCTGGTCTGTACAGAGTGACTTTGACTTTTGCGCTATACACTCCTATTCGGTGAATTTCTCCGCTCTGCTGTACTCCAGTGCGCTCTGCTTGGCTCCGGGGAGGCCAACATCTCTGGTCCCGGCATGTTACGCTGGGCTCTGTTACGTTTGACTTTGTTTTGTTTCGTTACGTCTGGACATTATTGATTTGACTATTGCGCTGTACACTGCTTCTCGGCAGATACATGCGATCTGCATTGCTCTGATAGCCTCTGCTCTCTATGGGATGGCGAGTGGTAGCGGTCGTTGCATGTTTGGATCGGTTAGGTTACGCTAGGTCAGGTTATGTTTGGTAACGTTTTGTTAGGATGGCCTCAACTTTTATGCTATGCACCTCTAGTCGGTGGATTTCTGCAACCTAAATTGCTTTACTATGCTCCGCTCGACACTCGGCGTGCCAGCAATGGTGGTCGAGACACGTTAGGTCTAGTTAGGTTACGTTTGGTTGGGTAAGGTTCCTGTAGGCTTGGCTAGGATAGCTTTGACTTTCGTGCTGTACACAGTCATTCGGATGATTGCTGCCCACTACTGTGCTCTAGTATGTACTGCCTTGCTCTGCCGAGGCCAGCAATATATGTCTTGGCAGGTTAGGTTTAGCTATTCTTCGTTTGGTTATGTTAGGTTATGTCTTGTTTTGCTATGATAGCCTTGTCGTTTCTGCTATACACTGCTATTCGGTGGATTTCTGCGCTCTGCTGTGATCTAATATTCTCTTCTTTGCTCTGGGGAGGCCAGAAATAGTGGCTGCCGCGCGTTAGGTTTTGTTACGTTACATTTGGGAAGGTTAGGTTTTGTTTGGATTAGGTTAGGATATCATTGACTTTTGTGATACACACAGCCATTCTAAGAACTTCTGCGCTCTACTCTCCTTTAATATGTTCGGCATGGCGATGGGGAGGCCAACAATAGTGGTCCAGTCACGTTAGTTTGAGTCAGGTTACGATGGGTTATGTTAGGTTTCGTTGGGTTATGTTAGGGTACCTAAGCCTATTGCGCTACACTTTGATATTCTGTGGTCTTCTGCGCTCTACTCTCCTCTAATATCCCTCTAATATTTCCTCTGGGGATGTTAGCAGTAATTATCTAGGCACATTAGGGTGAATTTTGTTACGTTTGGTTTTGTTATGTTTGGTTAGCTTCGGTTAGGATACCTTTGACTTTTGTGCCACACACTCCTATTCGGTAGACTTCTGCACACCACATTGCTCTACTGAACTCTGCTCGAATCACGAGATGCCAGCAATAGCGGTCGTGGGACGATAGGTTGTGATACGTTGCGTTTGCTTTTTTAGGTTGGGTTAAGTTTGGTTGGGATAGCTTTGACTTTCGTGATGTGCACTGCAGTTCGGTGGTTATCTAAGCTCTACGGTGCTCTAGTATATCCTGCTAGGCTCTGGGGAGGCCACCGACAGAGGTCTCGGTTCGTTAAGTTTAGTTATTCTACATTTGGTTAGGCTGGTTTAGGTCAGGTTAGGTTATGATGTATTCGATTCTTGCGCTAAACACTGCTATCCGGTGGATTTCTGCGCTCCACTACCCTCTAGTACATTCTGCTTGGCTATGGGGAAGCAAGGCTGTATTGGCCTCGGCACGTTAGTCTGAGTTATGCTGCGTTTTGTTATGTTACGTTTTGCCACGTTAGGAGAGGGTACCTTTGACTTTTGCGCTATACACTGCTATTCGGAGGATTTCTGTACTCCGCGTTGCTGTACTATTGTCTGCCCTCTCTCGGGAGACCAGCAATAGTGGTATCGACAAGTTAGTTTGAGTTATGTTACGTATGGTGAGGTTAGGATACGTTGTGTTATGTTAGGATAGCTTTGACTTTTGTACTACGCGATGCTACTCCATGGACTTCTGCGCCCTCCTGCTCGCTATCGTACTCCTCTTGCCTCTGTGGACGTCAGGAATACTGTTCTCGGCACGATAGGCTATGTCACTTTACGTTTGACTAGGTTAGGTATGGTTAGACTTTATTATGGTAGCACTGACTCTTGCGCTATGCACTGCTACTCGGACGATTTCAGCGTTCTACGCTGCTTCTCTATACTCTGCTTAGCTATCGTGAAGCCAGCAATAGCGGTCGTGGAACGTCAGTATGTGTTACGTTACGTCCACTTGTGTTACGTTTGCTTAGGCTAGGATACTATAGCTTTGTTATTTGTGCTATACACTGCTCTTCAGAGGGTTTCTGCGCCCTACTGAGATCTAATATTCCCTTCCTTGTTCTGGGAATGCCAGCAATGTAGGTAGTGGCGCAATAGTTTCTGATATGTTACGTTTGGTTAGGCTAAGGTAGGCTAAGTTTGGAAAGTATGGCTTTGACATTTGTGATACACACCGAATCTCGGTGCTCTTCTGCGCTCTACTGCGCTCTAGCATATTCTGCTTGGCTATGGAGAGGCCAGCAATAGTGGTGTCGGCACGTTAGTCTGAGTTACGTTGCGCACGGTTATGCAACGTTTGATTTGTTTTGGAGAGGATAGCATTGACTTTTGTGCTGTACTCCGATATTCGGTGGACTTCTACACTCTACATTACTCTACTGTACTCTGCGCGACTCTCGGCAGGCCAGTAGTAGTTATCTCGGCACATCAGTTTGAGTTGGTCTACGTTTGGTTAGGTTATGTTTGTTTGGGTTATTTTTGGGCAGCATTGACTTCTGTGCTGTACATTGCGTTACGATGAATTTATGCGCTCTACTGTGCTACAGTATGTTCTGCTTGTCTCTGCAGAGACCAGCAATGGTGGTATCGGCACGCAAGCTTGAGGTGTGGTACGCATGCCTGGTATGTACTGAAAGTTTTGATAAGTATTGCTTTGACTTCTGTGCTGTACAATGCTATTCGGTCGATATCTGTGCACTGCATAGCTCTACTAGCATCTGCTTGTCTCCGGGGAGGCCAGCAAACGCGGTTGTGGCAGTTTCTGATGCGATATGTTACGCTTGGTTAGGCTAAGTTAGATCACGTTTGGCCAGGATGGCTCTGACTTTCGTGCTATACACGGCTATTCGGTGGATTTCTGCACTCTACTGTGCTTTACTACATCTTCCTTGTCTATGTGGAGGCCAGCTGTATTGGCCTCGGCACGGTATTCTAAACTATGCTGCGTTCGGTTATGTTATGCGTGGTTAGGTTAGGATAGGATAGCTTTGACTTTTATGCTATACACTGTTGTTCGAGGGATTTGTGCGCTCTACATTGCTCTTCTGTGCTCTGCCCCGCTCTCGGGAGGGAAGCAATAGTGTTCGCGGCTCGTTATTTTGAGTCATACTACGTTTGGTTTGGTTGGGATGCGTTGTGTTAGACAAGGAGAGCGTCGACTTTTGTGCTGCGCGCTGCTATTCCATGGACTTCTGCGCTCTTCTGTGCGCTATCGCAACCCGCTTGTCTCTGTGGACGCCAAGAATGGTGCTCTCGGCACGTTGGGTTGAGTTATGTTACGTTAGGAAAGGTTAGGTTTGGTTAGGCTTGATTAGGGTAGCTTCGATATTTGTACCTTGCACATCAGTGCGGCGTATTACTGCGCTTTCCTTTGCTCTAGCATATTCTGCTTTGCTCTGGGGAGGTCAGTAGTAGTGGTCTAGGCACGTTAGGTTGAGTTGTATTACATTTGGCTATAACAGGTTTAGTTAGGCTTGGTTAGGGTGGCTTTGACTTTTGTGCCATACACTGCTATTAGGAGGATTTCTACGCTGTACTGTTCTCTAATATGCTCCGATTGGAGCCGGGGATTCCAGCAATTGCTGTCCCTTACGTTTGGTGGAGACAGGTTTCGCTTCGTTATGCTACGTTTGGATAGGGTAGGATAAGATAGCCTTTTATTTGTGCTGTGCACTACTATTCGCGGAACGTTACGTTGAGGTATATTACGTTTGGCTAGGTTAGTTAAGGTTGGGTTGTGTTAGGATACCTTTGACATATGTGCTCAGCATGATATTCTATGGACTTCTATGCTCTACTGCGCTCAACCATACTCTGCTTTTCTCTGGTGAAGCCAACGATAGAGGTCGCTGTACGCTAGGTTTAGTTATTCTACGTTTGTTAAGTTCGGTTAGGTCTGGTCAGTTTAGGATATCTTTGACTTTTGTCGTATACAATGCTATGCGGCGGCCCTCTGCGCTCTACTGAGCTGTACCGTACCCTGCTCGCATCTGGCGTGGCCAGCGATAGTGGTCTTGCCACGACAGGTTCTGCTATGCTACGTTTGGCTATGTTATGTTCGTATGTGTGTGGTATGGATTGCTTTGACCTTCGTTGCATAAACTGTTGGTCCGTGGACTTCTGCGCTCTACTGTGCTCTAGTATGTTCTGCTTGGCTCTGGGGATGCCAGCAATAGCGGTCTCGTCGGGTCAGGTTGAGACTGTTAACGTTTGGTTTCGTTAAGTTTGGTTAGGTTGCTACAGGATAGCATTGAGATTTGTGCTATACACTGCTATACAGTGAACTGCTGCGCTCTACTGTGATCTAATATGCTCTGGTTGGACCTGTGGAGGCCAGCAATAGCGTTCTCGGCACAATAGGTTGAGTTAGGTTACGTGTGGCTTGGCTAGGTTAGGTTAGGTTTGGTTAGGATAGCCGCGACATTTGTGCTGTACACAGCTGTTCGGTCGATACCTGCGCTCTGCATTGCTCTGACGTCCACTGCTTTTCTCTGGGAAGGCGAGCAATATTGCCCGTACCGCGTTTGGTTGAGTTAGGTCACATTTGGCTTGGTTAGGTTAGGTTATGTTTGGTAACGATGGCATCGACTCTTGTCCTTTACACTGCCATTCATTGGATTTCTGCGCTCAGCTGTGCCACAGTACATTCTGCTTGACTATGTGCAGGTGAGCTTCAGTGGTCACGACACGTTAAACAGAGTTAGGTTGCGTTTGGCTATGTTACGTTTGGTATTGTTGGGATAGGGTAGCTTTGACTTTTGTGCAATACACTGGCATACGGTGGATTTCTGCGCTATGCATTGCTCTACCATACTCCGCTCGACTATCAGGATGCCTGTAATAGCGATTGGGCACGTAAGGTACGGTTATGTTACGTTAGTTTAAGTTCTGTTAGGATAACTTTGCCTTTCGTACCATACACAGATTTTCGGTGGTTTCCTGCCCTCCATTGCACTGTAATCTAATCGGCTTGGCAACGGGAAGGCGGGCAATAGTTGTCGCGGCACGTTACGTTCAGCATGGCTATGTAAGGTCAGGTTATGTTAGTTTGGGTTAGATTTCGGTATCTTTGGCTTTTCTGCCGTATACCGCGATTCCCTGTATTTCTGCACTCCACCTCTCCTCCAGTATATTCTGCTTGGTGCTGGTGAGGCCAGCAACAGTGGTGTGGGCACGTTAGGTTGAATTTGGTTACGCTTGTAATATCACGATTTGTTAGGTTTGGACAAGGTAGCTACGACTTTTGCTGTACACTGATATTCGGTTGCTTTTTCCATTCTACTGTGCCCTGCTATACTCCGGTCGAATCTGGAGAGGCCAGTATTAGTGGTCATGCCACGATGGGTTGCGTTAGGTACGTTTGGTTGTGCTACGACTGGTTAGGTCAGAACAAGGTAGCTTTGACTTTTGCGGTATAACCCGCCATTCGAAGGATTTGTACGCCCTACATTGCTATACTGTACACTGCTCGACTGCGGGTAGTCCAGTAATATTGTGCTCGGCACGTTTGGATGAGTTAGGCTACGTTAGATTAGGCTATGTTAGTTTTGGGTTAGGTTTGATTTGCTTTGACTTTCGTGGTATAGACTGCTTTTCGGCGGCTACCTGCGCTTTAATGCGCTCTTGCATGCTTTGTTTGGATCTGAGCAGCCCAGCAATAATGGCCTCGGCACGTAAGGTTGAGATAGAGAGCTTTTGGTTACGTTCCATCTGGTAAGGTTAGGACAGGTTATCTTTGACTTTTATGATACACGCCGATATTCTGTGGGTCTCTGCGCTCTACTGTGCTCTAGTAGATTCTGCCTGGCTGTGTAGACGCGAGCAGTATTGGCCTTTCACGTTAGTCTGTATTAGGCTGCGTTTGGTTTTGTTACGTTTGGTTAGGTTAGGATGGGATTGCTTTGACTTTTGTGCTATACACGGATATTCGGTAGATTTCTGGCGCCTACGTTGCCTTACTGTATTCTGCTTGACCGTCTGCAGGGCAGTAGTGGTGGCCGGCGCGCGATAGGTCGAGTTATATTGCGTTTGACCATATTATGCTACGTTGTGTTAGGTTAGGGCAGCTTTGACTCGTGTGCAACACACTGCTGTTCTACGGACTTGTGCACTCTTCTATGCCCTGTCTAAAACTGCTTGCCTGTGTGTACGCCAGGAATAGTACTCTCGGCATATTAGTCTGTGTTATGCTACTTTGGTCAGGTTAGGTTTGTTTAGGTTTGGTTATGTTATCTGTGTCTTTTGCGCTATACACTGCTCTTCGTCGAAGTTTGGCGCTCTGTTGTGCCCTACTAAATTCTGCTCGACTCTGGGGATGCCTGCATTAGTGGTCATGGCACGATAGATTGTGTTAGGCTACGTTTGGTTAGGTCACGATTGGTCAGGTTAGGACAGATTAGCTTTGACTTCTGTGCTATACACCGCTATTCGGTGAATTTCTACACTCTACATTGTTCTACTATACTCTGCTCCACTCTTGGGAGGGCAGTAATGGTTGTCTCGACGCGTCAGGTTGTGATAGCATACGTATGGTTCCGGCGCGTTTGTTTGGGTTAGGGTAGGACAGTTTCGACTTTCGTGGTGTAAACTGTTACTCGGTGGGTTTATGCGCTCTACTGTGCTCTAGTATGTTCTGCTTTGATCTGCGCAGGCCAGCAATGGTGGTCTCGGCACGTTAGTCTGAGATAGATAGCGTTTGGCTAAGTTACGTTTGGTCAGGTTAGATTAGCATATCTATCCCTTTTGCGATATGCACTGACATTTGGTGGCTTTTTGCGCTCTACTGTGATCTGGTATATTATGCTTGGCTCTGGGGTGGCAAGCGATAATGTTCTCGGCATGTTAGGTTATGTTACGTTGCGTTCGGCTATATTACGTTTGGATGTGTTTGGATGAAGTGCCATTGACTTTTGTGCTGTACACTGCTATTCGGTGGATTTCTGCGCTATGTATTGCTCTAATATACTCTGCTTGACTCTGCGGAGACCAGCAATAGCGATAGTGGAACGATAGGCTGAGTCAGGTTATGTTTAGTAATGTTAGGTTAGGTCACGTATGGTCATGATTTCTTCCACTTTTGTGCTATGCACTGCTATTCCGTGGATTTCTGCACTCTACTGTGCGCTAGTGTGTTCTCCTTGGCTAAGGGGAGGGCAGCAGTATTGGTCTCGGCACGTTAGTCTGGGTTAAGCTGCATTCGGTTATGTTACGTATGGCTACGTTTGGATAGTGTAGCTTCGACTATTGTGCTGTGCACTGCAATTCCATGGACTTCTTTGCTCTAATCCCATCGAATGTGTTCTGCTTCTATCTGGTGAGGGCAGCAATAGTGGTGTCGGCACGTTAGTTTGAGATACCTTACGTACGTTTATGTTAAATTCGGTTAGGTTAGTCGAGGTTAGCCTTGACTTTTGTGCTCTACGCTGCCATTCTCTGGATTTCTGCAATCTACATTGCTCTAATATGTTCTGTTTGGCTCTGTGAAGGCCAGAAAGAGTAGTCTCGGCACCTTATTTTGAGTTACTCTGTGTGCGATCAGTTTAGGTTAGGACAGGTTATGTCAGAATATCTTCCACCTCTGTGCTGTACACAGCTACGCGATGGATTACTACGCTCCACTGTGCTCCAGTATGTTCTGCTTGGCTCTGGAAAGACAAGCAATGGAGGACACGGCACGTTGGGTTGTGTTAAGCTAGGTTCGGTTATGTTACATATGGGTACGTTTGGATATGGTAGCTTCGACTATTGTGCTACGCACTGCGATTCTATTTATCTCTGCGCCCACTCGCCTCTATTACGTTCTACTTGGCTCTGGTGGGGGCAGCAACAGTGGAATGGACACGTTAGGCTGGGTTAGGTTGCGTTTTGTTACTTTACGTTTTGTCTGGTTAGGATAGGGTAGCTTTGACTTTCGTGCTGTACCCTTCCATGCGGTTCATTTCTGCGCTCTACTGTGCTCTAATGTGTCCAGCTTCGCTCTGGGAAGGTCAGCAATAGTGGTCCCTGCAAGTCAGGTTGAGACAGGTTACGCTTGGCTTGGCTATGTTAGGTTAGGTTTGGTATATGTAACTTTGACCTTTGTGCCTTACACTACCATTCGGTCGATATCTGCGCTCTGCAGTGCTTTACTAGCATCTGCTTGCCTCTGGGGAAGCCAGCAATGGCGGTGGTCCCACGTTTCTGTCACTGAGGTGACTATTGGTTTGGTTACGACAGCACGGGACAGGTTTGGATAGCATTGACCTTTCTGCCGTACACTGCTATCAATTGATCTCTGCGTTCCACTTTCCTCCAATATGATCTACTTGGCGATGGGGAGTCCAGCAATAGTGTCCTAGGGACGTTAGGTTGAGTTAAGTTACACTTGAGTATGTTATGTTCTGCTAGGTTTGGTTGGGATAATTCTGACATTTTCGCTATAGCGGTCTCGGCAAGTTAGAGTGAGTTAGGTTACGTTAGGTTGCGTTACGTTTGGTTAGATTGGGATATGATAGTTTCGGCTTTTGTTATGTACACTGCTATTCTGTGGGTTTCTGCGGTCTTAATTTCTCTACTATACTCTACTCGACTCTCGGGTTGCCAGCAATGGTGATCGTGGCACGTTAGGCTGTGCAAGGTTACGTTTGGTTTGGTTATATTAGGTTATGTTTGGTCAGGAAAGCTTTGACTTTCGTGCTGTGCACTGCTTTCGGTGGATTTCTGATCTACGCTGTGCTTCAGTATGCCCTGCTCCGCTCTGGAGAGGCCGGAAATAGTGGCTGCCACACATGTTTAGTTACGTTACGTTTGGTTAGTACACGTTAGCATGCATTAGGTATGGATAGCCATGACCTTTCTGATATTCACTGCCATTCCATTGGTTTCTGCGCTCCGCTCTCCTATAATATGTTCTGCTTCGCGTTGGGGAGACCACCAATAGTGGTCTAGGCACTTTAGGCCTTGTTAGATTACGTTTGCTTATGTTACGTTTGGTTAGGACAGGATAAGACAAATCTGACTTTTGCGATATACACTGCTATTTGGAGGATTTCTGCGATCTTGGTTGCTCTACTATACTCTAATCGACTATGGGGATGCCAGCAATAATGGTCTCGGCATATTAAGTTGAGTTGGTTTGCGTTTGGTTATGTTAGGTTATACTGATTTAGGTAGGGGACGACGAGCAGAGCATGTTAGGGCGCAGTAGAGTACAGCAAACCACCGCATAGAAGTGCATAGACGAAAATCGGAGCCATCCCATCCTAACCTAACCGAGCCTTACCCAACCGAAAGTAACACACATCTCAACCTAACGCGCCGCGACAGCTATTCCTGGCGTCGCCGGAGACAAGAAGAGGGTGAGAGCGCACAACAAGGCGCAGGAGTCCATATAATTGCAGTGCGTAGCACACAAGTTACAGCTATCCCAGCCCAACCCAAAATTACCTAATACAAGCTAACGTAATCTAACATATCCTAACGTGCAGAGGCCACAATAGCCGGCATCGCCGGAGCCAAGCGGAGCATATTATATCGCAGTAGAGCGCAGAAGTCAACCGAACAGCAGTGCATAGCACAAAAGTCAGAAATATCCTCTCCTAGCCTGACCAAACTAAACATATCTAAACGTAACGTAACACAACCTGGGGTGCCACGATCGCTACTGCTGGCCTCACGAGAGCCAAGCAGAGTATAGCGGAGCATTGTAGGATGCCGAAATCGACCGAACAGCCCAGAGCCAAGCAGAGCATATTAGAGAAATGTAGAGCGCAGAAATCCGCCCAATGGCGGTGCATAATACAAAAGTCAGAGCTACCCTATCCTAACCTGGCCAAACGTAACGTGACCGTACGTAATCTATCTCCCCCTAACGTGCCGAGACCGCTATTGCTGACCTGCACGGAGCCAAGCAACTCATACTAGAACGCAGTAGAGCGCAGAAACCCACCAAGAAGCAGTGCGCACGACCTAAGCCATAGCTATCCAAACCAAACCCAGGCAAACGTAACATAACCAAACGTAGCCAGCTAAACCTAACGTGGCGAGACTACTATTACCGGCTTCCCCATAATCGTGTAGAGTATAGTAGAGCAATGCAGAGCACAGGAATCCTCCGAACAGCAGCGTACAGCACAAGGGTCAACTCTATCCTGTCCCAACTTATCCAAACGTAATATAAAGGAGCGTAACGTAGCTTAACCTAACGTGCCGAGACCGCTGTAGCTAGACACCTCAGAGAAAAACAGAATGTACTGGAGCAGAATAGAGCGCAGAAGGCAACCAAATAGCATCGTATAGCACTAAAGACAAGGAAACCCTAACCCAACATGTCCTAACCTAACCTATCCGTACGTGGAATAAGTAAACCTAGCGCGACGAGCACACTGTTGCTGGCCTGCCCATCGCCATATAGAACATATTAGAGATGAGCAGAGCGCAGAAATCCGTAGGATCGCAGTGTATATCAGAAAGGTCTAAACTACCCGAGCCGAACCCAAACCACCGGAACCAAACCACACAAGGCCTAACTCAACATAACCTGCCGTTACAAATATTGCTGGGCACCCCAAAGCCAGGCCGTATACCCTCGAGCACAGTATAGCGCAGATGTCCACCGAATAGCAGTGTATAGCGCAAAAGTCAATGCCAACCTTTCCTAATCTAGCCAATCGTAAAATACCTATACGCAACACGAGTCGGGCTAACGTGCCGAGACGACAAGAGCTGGCCTCCCCACATCCGAGCAGA